>NC_060120.1:463195496-463462996 GCF_021461395.2 Schistocerca americana | reverse complement strand
GTCAGTGTGTGATTACTTTGTGTGGGGAGCCCTCAAGTCCAAGGTGTACCGTAATAACCCTCAAAGTCTTCAAGAACTGCAGCAGAGTATTTCGAATGAGGTTGCAGGAATTCCAGTAGTCCAGCTTTGATCCATCTTCAGCAACTTGCTGATCCGGGCCCAAAAGTGCCAAGAAATGAATGGTGATCACTTTCAACATCTGCTATAGTCAGGTTAGTACTGTATTTCCTTTTCTCTGCTGTCTTTCTTTGTACCCTGGAATTCCATTCTCTGGGCCACTTTTATTTGCCCCACCTGATATTGTAAGTGTAGCATTAAATTTTTCTTCTTGATCAGGGTGTCTACGTGGACAAGAAAAAAAAAAATTCCCGAATTTTTCCCTGTTAAAAACACAATTTCTCCCGGATGAAATTGCATATAAAGCGGGTGAAAATACATCCGGGTTAAGTAACAGTATACTTTCCCTCGGAGCTATAAAACGTATCAGTCCTTTGAATCGTAAAGGTCTTATACCGACGGAGGACGTCCCACCACTTCACTTCAGGAAACGAATCCTGGAAAAACAATGTGTTTGGAAAGTTGTTTGATGCGAGACAATTACTTTCGTATTGCAAAAGTATTTACACAAATTCCACAAATTACAGCTCGGTAGCTTCCGAAACTCTAAAATAGAGATTGTGTTGAGCGATGCACTTTTGTCAGCCAGTCATAGCTCATGTCACGTGACCTCGCTAGCGAATGATGGCAGTTATTCAGAGCACGAGGCCTACGAGAAAGACAGGCCGCGGCGCCTACGAGAAAGACAGGCCGCGGCGCGTACGTTACGAAGTTACGCCGAGCTCGCTCAACTCAGCTAAGCGCGTTTCTACACCGGTTAACTCATAAGCAGATGTGTATGTACGAACGAGAATTGTATCGTCTATTGGCATCCACTGTTATTAGTCCTACAATGGTAGGAAGTCCGTAGTCCTACTAACAGGCTCTAATTTGGCAATTAAAATCGTGCCAAAATGATTATCAGTTGCGTAGAAAAGTCGAAGTATTCTGGCATGAAGAGACTTGTGACATTGCTCAGTAACACATTATGCACATTTTTTTGAAGGTCAATTACACTTTTTGGCATCAATTGCATAATTTTTTATCTATGAAAGAACAACATTAAATATGAAAACTAACCTGAAGCTCGGTCTTTTTTTTAGCGTGTGTTACATGTTAAGTCATATCAAATACAAATGTGCCGGTAAAATTTTAAATAGTGGCATAAATGACTTATCTTCTGGGCCCGACATTTTTCAAATGGCTGATCCTCAAAGTGTTACGTTTTGAATGAGAGTTATAACGCCCTGTGATTTAAGAAATTCACTGCACATTCTCACACGTAACATAAATCATCTTGCATGGAAATTTACTTTGAAAGTAACGCATCTCAAGCCACTATTCGTAATATTTTCTGGTGATCTGTTAGAAATTTAAACAATTGTGTCGTCACGCACATCGAATGCACGTTAGTTGTTACGGACGTACTGCATAATCTTCGACCTAAAGCCTTTGACACCTTTCAGTGTCGGCAAACTGGTCTGTGCATTGTGTAAATTACCCATTTTCTATCCAACTAAACTTTTATTTTGGTGTTATTCTCTGATTTATGTTTCATTGCTGCAGTATTATTCAGCAGTAGTGGACTAAAGTTCTTTGTCAGCGTATCTGATCTTACACGTCAAACCTACAAAACTAACTGAAATCTAAAACCATGAAAAATCCAGGAATTCTCAAAAAATTCCCGGGTTTTTCCCGGATGAAAAAGTTCGCGGGTTTTTCCCGGATGTCCCAGGCCGTATACACCCTGTTGATAGAAGCAGAGTGTGACCCACATACAAATACCTGAAGCTGTACCATCAAATTTAAAAAGAACTCCATACCCCAGATGCTTCCACATTTCATATTAATGTCTTCAAAGTAAATTAATTACTGGTGAAATTATTATGTAGTTATTGATTTTGGAAGAATACCTTCAATAGTATGCTCAGTGGGGTTTCCTAAATTTACTGGTAATGTGAAATTTGATGCCATTAACGATATCAGACCATTCACAAGATCTGATACATATTGGAAAGATCTTGTCTGTTTACCATGGCCATATACCTGTAAAATAAATGAATAAGAAAAATAACAACTGTAAGACAATGGAATAAACATTGTTTCAGTAAGAAATATTTTTTAACAACATTCATAATGCTAACGTGTAACAGAGGGCTTGCTTGCCTTGGCTGGCCAACCCTCCCTCACAATGTCATAGACCTACCTCTAGTTCAACATTTATTCGTCAATTTAACCAGCATTTATAATACGTTTATTTACTCATCTAAATATGTCATTTTCATGTAAACTTACATAGCTTTTAATCTAACTTGCATTTCATTAAGTATTCAGCTTACTTATTGACTCCTGTTTAATGTCTACTGCTTTCAACATAAATGACTGTTGTGCTTTCAACACAACAAATTTCTTTACAGAAGGTCAAAACATATGCATTTTTGTACTGCTGTCTGTCATGTTCTTGTTTTTTCACCTACCTGTTGTTTTATATTGTGGGATCTAGTAAAAATAATCCTTTATTTATCACCACAGAAAGGAAACTCCTACGAATGCACACACACTTTATCATATCAGTTGCAGTGGAAATGCTTAACAACTAAAAACAAAAGACCAATTATTTCAACGTATACACACATTTTTTTTACAAGTTTCCATTTCATTGTGTCGATTACTTAAGACCATGAGCCATTTACATTTTCCTTTAAACAGCACCCAGAAAAAACAAAGCTGAGACAGCTACGCCATCTGGAATTTCTCGGCATGTTCATCACAAATAGAGGTTCTCTCTGTGCATCATGCCTTGCATGTACAACTGAAGACGGATTAAAACAGAAGGGATAGCATGGTGTCAAACATTTATTGATTTAAACAATGCCATGTTCTGTTTCAAGTTGAAAATTAAAGTGGAATGTCACACTACGCTCGCGTAGGATCACAGGAATCAACTGGAAGTCTAGTTGTCAAGCTATTTCATTTCTACAGCAGTGGTGTTATGTTCTGGAATCATATAGGTACAAGATATCCACTAAAATTGTTGGTAAGTCAGCAACACGGTCACCTGAAAGTTGTGCTCTTAATGTTGTTGATGTTATGACGCCACTGTTCAACTTTTAACAACATAGGAAAAAGACAGATTGCTACTTACCGTGAAGTAAACACGTTAATTTGCACACAGGCACACTTAAAAGATCCTCACATACAGCTTTTGCTCACAGTAAAACACACACACACACACACACACACACACACACACACACACACACACACACACACACACCCCTCATGCGCACACGACCGCAAACCCCAGCATCTCGGGCCGGAATACATCATCATGTGAGATGCAAGCAGCAATCTGGAGGGGGTGAGGGAAGGGATAATAGTATACTGGAGGGAGGAGAGACGAACACTGTCTGGTGGAGTGTGCAGGGACTTGACTGCCAATAGGCGCAGTGGCAGGCGTTTGTGGGGCAGGGGTGTGGGGAAAAATTGAGAGGCATGGGGAAAGATGAGCGGATTCATTGGCAGTGGGCTGCAAACAAACAGGGTGGGAGATGAGAATGAGGAGGAGATGATGGGACAAAGGTGATGGAAACTTTTGAGTGGTGGATATGTGGACAATAGGTCCCACCTACAGTAATGTACAGTCCCCACATCCTCCACCAAACAGTTTCCACCCCTTATGTCCTACCATCTACTCCCCATTCTAATCTCCCACACTATTTCCAGCCCTCTGCCAATGCATCCTCCCGTATTTCCCCACTCCTCTCCTTTTTTTTACCTTTTTCCACCTCTCTGCCCCACAACCTAATGACACTGCACCTGTTGGCAGTTTAGTCCCTGGACATTCCACCAGACACCAGACCCATACACTAATATTCCTTGCCCATCCCCGGTCCTCCAGATTGTTGCTTGCATCCCACATGATGATGCATTCCAGCCCAAGATGCTGGAGTTGGTGGTCACGAGTGCATGAAGTGTGTGGAGGG
This sequence comes from Schistocerca americana, assembly GCF_021461395.2. NCBI lineage: Eukaryota > Metazoa > Arthropoda > Insecta > Orthoptera > Acrididae > Schistocerca > Schistocerca americana. The sequence continues at coordinate 463,458,914 of NC_060120.1, read as the reverse complement.
TGTGTGTGTGTGTGTGTGTGTGTGTGGGGGGGGGGGGGGGAGGGGGGGGGCACACACGTCTATCTTCTACTGACAAAGGCTGTGGCCAAATGCTTTATGCGAGTGTCCTAATTGTGCCCGTCTGCAACTTCACGTGTCTTCTTTATGATAAGTGGTAATCAATCTTTTCCTACATTATTGATATTCCTACCTCGAGCTTCCGTTTCAATTTTTGCGGTTTGACACTTACGGTAAGCAGTGGTTTTGATGTTGTGTATATCTAGGGTCTTGTGAGGCGAGTGAACAATTGACACTCAAACAGCCTTCCTTTGCTGGTGCTGACAATTTTTGGGACTCCCAAGCAAGCGATCCATGATAATAAAAGTGTAGTGCAAACACTTTCTGCATAGATGTCCTTCAGTGGAACTGCTTCTGGCCAATGTGTAAACCTGACATTGTTAACAGATAGGTGAAACACTGAGAGCAAGGCAATAGTCCCACTACATCTATGTGTATATGTTAGATGTGACTGATACCCTCACTGACAGTTAAGCAAGCACTGGTTGTATGTTTGAAATGTTTGCTCACTGACAATGAACACATGCTTTTGGCCACATGTTTACATCTTGTTTCAATGAAACCCAAGTTATGTAGTACATGGATGACATTTTGGTGGTTGCATGGAGGAACATACGGCCCCAGTTTACCTGTTAACTTATCACAAGTAGCTGTGATGCATGAGGTAACAATATTGCTACAAACGCTAAGGAAGAGGAGTTCCCATTCTTCACTTTCGCCTGTTCTGGGTCACTTCTTTCTCCTTTGCAATATCATCATATAAAATGCTGGCTGGCAACATTATGTTCAAAACTCTGGAACATATATCAGCAGGAATATTCTCTCATCCAGGAAGATACTGGATACTTGTTGTGAACCGCCTACTTGGGTGTTGCTATTTTGGGCACAAAGGCAAATGTTAATGGTTTGTGGTCTGTGAATTTTGTGAATTCTCTGCCTTCCAGAAGATAACAAAAGTGTTTGACAGACGAATATGCTGGCAGTAACTCAATGTCACATGCTGTATGTCAGTGATAGATATGGAGAAAAATGCAAATGATTCAGGTGTCCCTTCTCGCAAATGGATTAATATCTATGGAAACTGAAGTTACTGAAATGTAGAAGGCTGCATAAAATCTCACAATGTCATCTGATGAATCAATTTTTTTTCCTTTTCATGCAAAGTTTCCTGTAGCATGTTAATTAGTCTTTTATTCCCTGTTTTGTAGCAGAAATGATCATTTTTCAATTGTCAGCTCCTGATTGTATGAATCTAGCAGTTCTTGAATGTTATCACCACCCATATCTAAATTTAACTGCCTGCCAAAATCAACCACCTCTTCAATCACATTTTCAACTTGATCAGGATCTGGTATTGACTCCTCCTGGGTTTCAGTGGCAAAAAAGGAAAGAAAAGAATGAACACAGTTTTCTCCAGATGCAATTTTAAGGTTTTTGTAAAATTTCATTCGAAGATTGTGCAATAATTCTCATGGCATCTAAAACACTGAATTACTTCCAAAAGTCTTTTAAGAGATAGCTTGTTGTTTTGTCTCGCAGCTACATGTACGTGTGCAAACAATCATGTTATGTAGTAAGCTTTCAATGTTTTAATGACTCCCTGGTCCATTGACTCAAGAAAGCTGGTTGTACTCTGTGGCAAAAATATAAGTTTCTCAATTACAGTAAAAGGATGATGACCAGGAGTGTTAGTCGATTAGTAGCATCATTTTAAACAGGATTTGTTTCAATTGGCAATACCACTTAACTTCAAGAATCAAGCGATGACCAACTGACCAAACCAGTCCTCAAAAAGTGAGGCTGTCACCAGAGCCTCAGCATTCAATTTTCCAAATCATGTGCAACCCAGTTATAGATTTACTTTTTAAAGCCTTTGGATTTTCTAAGCAATGAACTAAGAAAGATTTTAATTAATAATCACCAACTGCATTCACGCCAAACATCACTGTCAACTGAGCTTCAGTGGCTTTAAAACCTGAAAAGCTTTGCTCTTCCCATTCAATAAAAGTTCTTTTAGGCATCTTCTTCCAGAACAGACCATTTTCATTCACGCAGAATATGGTGTGGCTGGTACAGCCACCCTCTTCTAGCACTGAATTGAGTTTCTCTGGATAGAGCAACACTGTCTTTATCAGTGCCTGCCACCTATCCATGCTCCTTTCTGCAATGCTTTGCCAATTAAGGCATCCCTCTTGGGTAAAATATTCTGGAGGTAAATTAGTCCCCCATTCGGATCTCTGGGCGGGGGCTACTCAAGAGAACGTCGTTATCAGGAGAAAGAAAACTGGCGTTCTACGGATCGGAGCGTGGAATGTCAGATCCCTTAATCGGGCAGGTAGGTTAGAAAATTTAAAAAGGGAAATGGATAGGTTAAAGTTAGACCTCTGGTCAGATGAATACAGGGTTATAAATACAAAATCAAATAGGGGTAACGCAGGAGTAGGTTTAATAATTAATAAAAAATAGGAGTGCGAGTAAGCTACTACAAACAGCATAGTGAACGTATTATTGTGGCCAAGATAGACACGAAGCCCATGCCTACTACAGTAGCACAAGTATAGATGCCAACTAGCTCTGCAGATGATGAAGAAATTGATGAAATGTATGATGAGATAAGAGAAATTATTCGGGTAGTGAAGGGAGAAAAAAATTTAATAGTCATGAGTGACTGGAATTCAACAGTAGGAAAAGGAAGAAAAGGAAACACATAGGAGGTGAATATGGATTAGGGCTAAGAAATGAAAGAGGAAGTCGCCTGGTAGAATTTTGCACAGAGCATAACTTAATCATAGCTAACACTTGGTTCAAGAATCATGAAAGAAGGTTGTATACATGGAAGAACCCTGGAGATACTAAAAGGTTTCAGATAGATTATATAATGGTAAGACAGAGATTTAGGAACCAGATTTTAAATTTTAAGACATTTCCATGGGCAGATGTGGACTCTGACCACAATGTATTGGCTACGAACTGTAGGTTAAAACTGAAGAAACTGCAAAACGGTGGGAATTAAAGGAGATGGGACCTGGATAAACTGACTATACCAGAGGTTGTACAGAGTTTCAGGGAGAGCATAAGGGAACAATTGACAGGAATGGGGGAAAGAAATACAGTAGAAGAGGAATAGGTAGCTTTGAGGGATGAAATAGTGAAGGTAGCAGAGGATCAAGTAGGTAAAAAGACGAGAGCTAGTAGAAATCCTTGGGTAACAGAAGAGATACTGAATTTAATTGATGAAAGGAGAAAATACAAAAATGCAGTAAGTGAAGCAGGGAAAAAGGAATACAAACGTCTCAATAATGAGATCGACAGGAAGTGCAAAATGGCTAAGCAGGCATGGCTAGAGGACAAATGTAAGGATGTAGAGGCTTATCTCACTAGGGTTAAGATAGATACTGCCTAAAGAAAAATTAAAGAGACCTTTGGAGAAAAGAAAACCACTTGTATGAATATCAAGAGCTCAGATGGAAACCCAGTTCTAAGCAAAGAAGGGAAAGCAGAAAGGTGGAAGGAGTATATAGAGGGTCTATACAGGGGCGATGTTCTTGAGGACAATATTATGGAAATGGAAGAGGAGGTAGATGAAGATGAAATGGGAGATAGGATACTGCGTGAAGAGTTTGACAGAGCACTGAAAGACCTAAGTCGAAACAAGGCCCTAGGAGTAGACAACATTCCATTAGAACTACTGACAGCCTTGGGAGAGCCAGTCCTGACAAAACTCTACCACCTGGTGAGCAAGATGTATGAGACAGGCGAAATTCCCTCAGACTTCAAGAAGAATATAATAATTCCAATCCCAAAGAAAGTAGGTGTTGACAGATGTGAAAATTACCAAACTACCAGTTTAATAAGTCACAGCTGCAAAATACTAACACGAATTCTTTACAGACGAATGGAAAAACTGGTAGAAGCCGACCTCGGGGAAGATCATTTTGGATTCCGTAGAAATGTTGGAACACGTGAGGCAATACGGATCCTACGTCTTATCTTAGAAGAAAGATTAAGGACAGGCAAACCTACGTTTCTAGCATTTGTAGACTTAGAGAAAGCTTTTGACAATGTTGACTGGAATACTATCTTTCAAATTCTGAAGGTGGCAGGGGTAAAATACAGGGAGCGAAAGGCTATTTACAATTTGTACAGAAACCAGATGCCAGTTATACGAGTCGAGGGACATGAAAGGGAAGCAGTGGTTGGGAAGGGAGTGAGACAGGGTTATAGCCTCTCCCCGATGCTATTCAATCTGTATATTGAGCACATAGTAAAGGAAACAAAAGAAAAGTTTGAAGTAGGTATTAAAATCCATGGAGAAGAAATAAAAACTTTGAGGTTCGCTGACGACATTGTAATTCTGTTAGAGACAGCAAAGGACTTGGAAGAGCAGTTGAACGGAATGGACAGTGTCTTGAAAGGAGGATATAAGATGAAAATCAACAAAAGCAAAACAAGGATAATGGAATGTAATCGAATTAAGTTGGTTGATGCTGAGGGAATTAGATTAGGAAATGAGACAAAGTAGTAAATGAGTTTTGCTATTTGGGGAGCAAAGTAACTGATGATGGTCGAAGTAGAGAGGATATAAAATGTAGACTGGCAGTGGCAAGGAAAGGGTTTCTGAAGAAGAGAAATTTGTTAACATCCAGTATTGATTTAAGTGTCAGGAAGTGATTTCTGAAAGTATTTGTATGTAGTGTAGCCATGTATGGAAGTGAAACATGGACGATAAATAGTTTGGACAAGAAGAAAATGGAAGCTTTCGAAATGTGGTGCTACAGAAGAATGCTGAAGATTAGATGGGTAGATCACATAACTAATGAGGAGGTATTGAATAGAATTGGGGAGAAAAGGAGTTTGTGGCACAACTTGACAAGAAGAAGGGACCAGTTGGTAGGACATTGTCTGAGGCATCAAGGGATCTCACATTCAGCATTGAACGGCAGCGTGGAGGATAAAAATCATAGAGGGAGACCAAGAGATGAATACACTAACCAGATTCAGAAGGATGTAGGCTGCAGTAGGTACTGGGAGATGAAGAATCCTGCACAGGATAGAGTAGCATGGAGAGCTGCAGCAAACAAGTCTCAGGACTGAAGATCACAACAACAACAACACGCCAATTAAGAAGACTTCTGAATCAGCTAAAACAACCATTACTAGCTTCAAACACCTCATCTTTGGCTGCCTCCCCAGTTTCTTCTTTCAGTTTCTCAAATATCAGCTTAGTTTTAGAGCACACCACATTCTAATCAACAGGACAATTTCCATTTGAGTGATAATACCATGAAGTTTACGAATAATACCCAAGTTCAAAGACTGAGCAATTCTCACAGCTTCCAGAATTTTTTCTTTACCTTTTACAATTGTTTTCACTGTTTATTCTGGTAGACCAAACTTCTTTGGCAATTTTAATTTTTGCATTGAAGCCTTTGATAATATGAAGATTAAATTCCAAAGATGATTTTCTTCCCTTGTTTGATGCAAATGAATCAGTTCTGCTTTGTTTGGACGACACTGGCTCTATCAATCAAACCAGCTCTGTGGATACAATGATTCTGCATGAAACACGTCTGAACCTGTGGGGGGCACAATGGCGGAATTAAGTGCGCAGCATTCAAACAGATAAATCATGTAACTCTAGATTTGCATAAAAAGGGTAGCACATATTTAACTGTTTGTCTCTATTGTTATACTGTAAGTTCAGTTTACAATATTTTCAGCATAATTCTACTTTAATTCCTCGTAAGTTGTTGTGTTATTTGAAAATTAATAAAGATACACACTGAAACATTAGCAAACGCACAATTGTGCATGTCGGGCCTAATGTCAGATTTTTTAAGACATTAGCTTGTTGACAGAGTGCTGATATTCACAAGTGTTTCAATGTCTGTATCTATCATGTCTGAAAGCCAGTTGATTTCATATGGTCTTGTGATGTTTTGCCATTACTTTAATAATATCACTCTGTCTAACAGTTATTATTAATCAAACAAAAAAATTAAATTATTGGTCCTATTTCAACACTTGTGAGTGATACTGTCATCGCTGCTTTGCTAAATCCACAAGATATAGATGATTTAAGCAATGATGGTGATATCCTTGAATCTACTTGACTCCTAAATGCAAAGACAAATGCTTCAAATTCCTGGAGGAGTTCATCTGGGTCATCTTCACAGGTGAAGATTTTAAAGAAACATTCACTTCACAGTACAATGAAGATGACATCCACCAACACTAAACTGAAAACCTGGGGAACATAAACAACATACGTGACAGCAAAGGAACCAAACATACATGTTTCTGACTATAACTGCACTAGGCAAATGGTGAAAAACCTATTCGACGACACTTTTCTCAGGTGACACCATCTTCTGAAGATCAGAGCCAGCAGTAAACCTTACTATTCATGCTTTATATTAAAGCAGAAATTTTGTACAATATTGTTCGAGAAAAGTTTCATTTCATTTGTTTCAGTATGTTGTCAAAGTTACAAATCCAGCATCTTATTTCCTAAATTCCTTCAATAAACAATTGTTCCAAAAAGCAGCAACCTATACAGACATTTACTACATGGCTAAAACAGAATTACAACCTGCAAGAAGTTCACAGGAAATCAAGAAATTAATTGGCGTGCCATGAGGGAATACCTTGTCATAGCACGAATGGAAAGTGTTACAGGAATTGATGATCATGATGAAACCGAAGGAGACGGCCACTTATTATAGCTGAAAGCAAAAGATATAAACCATCGTGTTCACCATGCACGAATAAGAGGTCACTAAAATTTGATAAATATTCTGCTGCAAGAAGTTGCCACAAAACCTGTTGCAAACAGCCTAGAAGAAAAAAATATGTGATAGTTTTGATGTGTACCTGTGTTTATCAAAAGATGCCAACTGTTTTGCTTTTATCTCACAAAGAAATGAGTGAAAATATGACAGACTTGGATTGCGTGTATCACAAAAAAGTTTTGGTTTAGGGCCAACATGCACAACTGTGCAGTTGCCAAATTTCTAGAAACTTCTGAAAATAAATTTATTTTCATTTTTCTAATGTATTAATGACTGGTTTTCACACGCTGGGAGTTCCTATTTTCAAAAATACACAAAATGCAACCTTGGGTCTGGAGGGGACAGAACATGCAGCGGTTGGTAGTTGTTGAAAAAATATAGCTCATAAAATATCATTGGTTACTCGCATTTCAGCAACAGCATGCATGTCTTGCCGCAAAGTTGACGAATTTTTGTGTCTTAGTTCTACTTTGATTAGTAATTTTTAACTTTGTGTGATTCTGATTCCCGATTTCTGTGATACAAGGTGTTTTTAAGCCTGTTTCTCGAAAAATCAGTATCAGTTTGGACATGAAATCTGCAATTAGTTCAGCAACTCGCTATCAAACTATCCCGAAATGTAATGATACTTAGTTACCCCATTGCTAATACGTGCAGTAATAAACCGGGACTCCACTTACAAAATCCATCTTTGTATTTTTTCACCACACAGGGTATTTCCATACAAGTGTTGTTATATGGTGAGTCTGCCACGAAAAAAGACATTCAAATTATTACAGTAACATTGGAATAATGATTGGAGCGATTCTTGTGTACTCACAGTCACAATGGGGTCAACATTTAAGGGACCTAATAAAAATAATTATTTATTTAGCACCACAAAAAGAAACCATTATAAATGCACACATATCTTTTAGTGTAAGATTCAATAACAATACTAAATAACTAAAAACAAAAGATCGATTACTCTTTTGTTTATCCATAGTTTTTACAGTGTATACACTTTACTGTATCTATTACAGCCACAATACTACATACTGTTACCACTCTGTGGAATCAATGGCAACTGCTTCACGTACTAAAAGAAGCCATTTTTTAATTCCAGGACCTATTTAAGGCTCAAGTGACACAAGATGCCACTTGGGGTGGCAAGCTGAGACATACACCACGACTGTAAGATTTACCTACATGATGCATCACAATTTGTAGTGGCCTCTCAGGGCACCAAGGGCAAGGACACTCAAGTGTAAGATTTGTATAAAGGATGTACACAACAAGCAGCAAAAACTAACATAGGTGAAAGTGAAGGAGGAGGGAGCAAAGTAGATTCACTTGAGAGGAAAAATGTTCTTGAACCAGCCCTGATTAACTCAACCAATAATACCCCCCCTCCCTGCACTGCCAGACATTATGTGAGAGCACATTTATTTGTATAAAATGAGTGAAATTTCAAGTACTGTAGTACCTATAAAAGGCCTCCTAGGCCCATTAACACTTATAAAGTAATAAAAAATAAATATTCTGTGAAAAAATGTTTAACTGTACTCGCACAGTAACTTAAACGGGCATCTATCTTCCAACACGGTAAATAATTAAATGTGCAAAGAAAAAAGTTTAGAGAAGGCTGTGTAACTGCGCTGAATGAGTAAAGGGCTGCAAGACTGAGCAGACTTTAAGTGTATTCTTGCAGCAATACCAAGAAAGTGTAATTTCACAATTACTTCTACTCAAATATGAATTCTGTAAATTTATAATTTCACAGACAACATTGTCTGAATTCATCACTGACAAATTATGTTAAAAACTATTTTTATCACAATTCTTAAAAATACTAACAAATAATTTCATTGAGTTTCATGTTTTATTCTGCTGTCTCTCACACTCTTTGTTTTTCACTTTTCTGTCACTTGAAGGCTTTATGCTGTGATCACTCAGTGAAATGAATTACTATTAATACTACACTTAAGTTTTTGTGATGTACCAACTAATAGCACATGGATTTTTGATGCACTATGAAATGAAAAAAAGTCACACACACCTGATGTCAATGAGGAGAGTGTTTATGCACACTTTAGATGTGTAAAAATTTGGAATTACATCTGCACTACAAACAGGTACCAGACTAAAATATAAAGTAATACCACACAGAAATGAATGAATCGTGAAGGAGGGTACGGGGAGTGGGGGAAGCAGACTCCAGCACATTTCCAAGTGGCCCTGACAGTGCCATCTACTGGCTGCCATACCAACTGTCAACTGTTATCGTATTTTATAGACTACAATATTCACTTTTTTCCTCAAAAAACTGCCTCCAAAATTCAGGTGATTTTATAATCAAAATTAATATAAAAATGTCTAGTGTTTGATTTATAACCCCCGCCAACCTTAAAAATAGCTATATATTTGAAGTGGTGGGAAATCTATCTCTATCTGGCAAAACGACTCAACTGACACCAGTGGTGTACCAATGTGACAAACATGAGTTGTAGGGATTCACAAGCTTGCTAACACTATCTCCCCCCACCCAGCCATTACAAACCCAGCACACTGTCTAGCCTATGATGTGTCATTGCAGTCTATGGTGCAGTGAACTTGAACTGAAAGTGATTTGTTGTCGGTAACAGTACAATATTTTTGTTAGTAGCTAGTTATATAATGGAACAAAATCAAAAGGTCTTCATATGATGTGGGCTATATATTGAAAGCAGCAGTATATGCAGAACAACATGGAGCTGCTGAGTGGCACTTTGGCACTCCACAAAATCATCATTCACAATCAGTAGGCTGATGAAGGACTGAAAAAATGAGGAAGACTAAATGTGCAAATAGAGGACTGAATTCAAAATGGCAAGAACTAGAAGGTGATGTATTGAAAGAGGTTCAAGGACACCATCAGAATGGCACTGGAATCAATATAAAATGATTCAAATACACAAACTTTAACAGTGGAGTTGGTTGGTGCTACGGGTTTATGAAGCGTCATGGACTTACCCTGTGAACAAAAACCAAAATATCTCAGAAAATACCACAACAGTATAACAAGAAAATGGCTTTATTATTCAACATCAAAAGAAAATCAGTGTGGAACTAAGCCAAATAGTGAATATGGAAAAAATTGCTCTGACATTTTATGTGTCAAGTAACAGAACTGTTGCTGTGAAAGGTGCTAAAATCGTCAAAAAATGCACTACACTGTTGTCCTTTCATACTGTGTTGACGGTACTTAACTTAATCCAATTATCATTTTCAAGTGCAAAACAATGCCAAAACCTTCTGAAATACCGCCAGGTGGTGTTGTTCACATATATGACAAGGGTTGGATGGATGAGGCTGCTATGAAATTATGGATTAAAGGAGTGTGGGAGGAAGGAAAGGTGCTTTATCGAAGAAGATTTCTGTTCTTGTGCTAGATCTGTATAGTAGTCATTTGAAAAATTCTGTGAAAGAGAAATTGAGACAGGGAAATATGGAGCTTGCTGCTGTTATGGAAGGACTTACTTCAAAACTGCAATCTCCTGATGTCTTGATAAATAAATCATTTAATGTGTATATTAGAGAGAAGTGGAACAAATGGATGGTGGACGAAACCCAACATCAATTCACGATGAAGGGAGCTTTAAAACGACCTATAATCAAACAAGTGTGTCATTGGATAGAAGTCATGGTCTAGAGTGAGAGAGGACATTATTCAGGGTGTATATGCAGACAAGAAAAAAAAATTCCTGAATTTTCCCCGGATCTCCCAGTTAAAAACACACTTTTTGCGATGTGAAAATTTTCTTCTTCCAATGTGAAAATACATTTTTTCCACAATAAGCGACAGTGTACTTTACCTTGGAGCTGTAAAAATATCAATCCTTTGAACAACAAAGGTTTTATACACCAGCGTAGAACTACCGGGCACTTTAGAAAATGAAACTCGGCATGAGGGGAAAGGGGGGGGGGGGGGGGGGGGCATTTTGGAAAGACCTTTGTTGTGCAGCAACAAGTATGCTGCATATTTTCATATTACAATACGCTAAATATTTTCGTATTACGAAAGTATAAATTCAAATTCCAACAAACACAGCACTTTATAGTTTCTGAAGCACTGAAATAGAGATTGCAATGCACTTTGGTAAGCCAATCATAGCTCATGTCGCGTGATCTTGCGAGCCAATGACAGCAGATATTCAGAGCATAGGACACGTCATGCAGTCAGCCAATAGCAACATCACTGTTAAGCAGCGTGAACACGTAAGTAGGAAAAGTTAATGTACATAGTGTAGCTACAAGAAAAGCTAAGCTTTCACATATAATACTGGTCTTTTTAGCATGCGTTACACTTTGAGATACATCACACAAATGCGTCAGTAAAATTTTAAACAATGACATTAATGTCTGGTCTCCTGGGCTTGAAATTATTCAAAGTAGCTGGTACTCAAAGTGTAAGTTTTACATTAGAGTCAAATGCTCTGTGATTTAAGAAATTCACTGCACTTTCTCACAGGTAACATAATTCACCTTGTGTAAAAGGAAATTTCCTTTGAAAATGACGCTTTTTAAAGAAATATTCGAAATATTTTTCCCGTGACCTCTTAAACATGGATTCGTTTCAGCAGCTGCCACAGAGCGCCAGAAAACAGGCATTACTGCATGTAGGCCACTGGAAGCCAGTACATTCGTACACATATAGCATTAAGAGATCTTACATGACGTCATAAAAGATGATGATGATGATGATTAGTGTTTTAGGGCGCACAACAGCGAGGTTATCAGCGCCCGTTCCCAAAAGTTCAAGTCAGAGCCGAATCTTGAGAGAATTGGTAGTGTTCAAATTGCAAGAATGGACACAGCACATCAAAACAGGGAGATAAAAACTAAAAATAAAATAGCAGTACAAACAGGGAAAAATAAGTAACGGTGGCTAAGTGACCACTTACAAATAATGGGTGACCAAACCACTGGACAGCACATTAAGACTTCAATCCCAATATTTTGGGAAGAAGGCCAGACATCACACAAAAACGTAAAACTCGAGCGACACTCGCCTCATTATTAGTTAAAAGAGAGGGTAGGTCCGGTGGGAAACTGAAATCTTCCCTCAAACCCGCATATAAAACACACACAGTTAAAATATGCCGTAGCGACAACTGTGTCCCACATGTCTGACACGTTGGTGGCTCCTCACGACGGAACAGAAAACCATGTGTCAAAGGACACTGTCCTATTCTAAGCCGTGTAAGGGCTACTTCCTCAGCGCGTCGTTGTCGGAAGGAGGTGAGCCACGGTCAGACAGAATCCTTCACTGCTCGCAACTTATTATCCCTCACGTCCAGCCACTGAGCCTCCCACCAACGCATGACCTCCTGAGTCACGAAAGACGTAATGGCCTGCAGGGGGACGGAACAGCGAGCAGGAGGTGGGATGGAGCAAGCCTCCTTGGCAGCCGCATCTGCAAGTTCATTTCCAGGAATCCCTATGTGCCCTGGAACCCAGCAGAAAATCACAGCCTTACCCTGCTGTTGCAAGAGCAGGAGTGCGTCCTGCACCTCTTGCACCATCCGATCTGCTGGGTACATTTGTTCAAGAGCGTGTAGAGCACTTTGGGAATCGGAGCAGATGATGAATTTCGTGCCACGATGTCGGCGCATATGCTCTAATGCTTGCAGAATGGCAAACAGTTCTGCATAGTAAACTGAGAACTGCTCTGGGAGCCCTATCCGATGGACAGTATCGGGAAACACAGCAGAGCAGCCCATAAAATCCCCCTGTTTAGAACCATCCGTGTAAACAGTAATAAAATTGGAATGGCGTTCTAAAATCTCAGTAAGTTTAATTTTAAAGAGGTGGTCCGGGGTACAATACTTCCTGTAAGCAGCCAGATCAAGAAGTAATCTTGGCCTTTGTAGTCGCCAGGGAGATCCCCTACTCCATCCCTGGTGGAGGACCTTAATGCCCTCCAGGTGTACTGACTCGAGACTCTCCTTTGCACGGATGCCAAACGGCTTTGTTGCCGCCGGACGGTGGCGGAAGAGACGTGCCAGTGCCGGCTGGGAAAAAGTGTCGGATGCCAATGAAAGAGGAGTGGACTTGGTCCTGTACGCATGCCGTACCACGAGGAGAAGACGCCGAATGGACAGCGGAGGCTCTCCCGCCTCGACACACAGACTAGCAACTGGACTCGTGCGATAAGCCTCCGTTGAAAGCCTAATACCCTCATGGTGAATCACATCCAACATTTTGAGGTAGGAAGGTCTTGCAGAGCCATAAGCTTGACATCCATATTCCAGTTGAGGTCGCACAAAGGCCTTATAAAGTTGGAGCAGACGTGCCCTGTCAGCGCCCCAGGATCTATGACTGACGCATTTAAGGACGTTTAAAGCCTTGAAACAGCGGACCTTTAGATCCTTTAAGTGTGGCAACCATGTGAGCTTCTCATCAAAAATAAGCCCGAGATATTTCACTTTTTCCACAAAGGGGAGAACAGTGTCTCCTAGTTTTAAAACAGGGAGATTAAAAAGAGAACGGGAACGGTTAAAATCTACACAAACGGTCTTCTCCAAAGAGAATTTAAAGCCCGTGGTCTTAGACCATTCCTCCAATCGCACGAGTGTCAGCTGTAATTGGCGTGTAGCAGCTGTGACGGAGGAAGACACACAGAAAATGGAGAAATCGTCCACAAACAAGGAGCACTGCACGGGCCGTCGTACTGTGGACGCAATACTATTGATGGCAATTGCGAAAGCTGTCACACTGAGGAACGTCATAAAAGAAATAGGGCATCAGAGGATACTTCAAGAGCATGGGAGTTCCGTAAACCATACTAAAATGCATAATTCAGCTTAGAGGATACATTCATATGTGTAGATTATCTGATGATAAGCTTTTATGTAAACTTTTCGGGATGCAAATTTTCTTGGAGTAGCAGTACTGTAGGGTCTCATGTTTGATTCTTTATTATACCATACATGCCAGAAGATAAAAATTGTCACGTGAAATTCTGTGAAAAGTTGAAGCTAGCCAATAGTGTGGAACAAACACTTCGTATCTTAAAACTGACTGCATCTGCGGAAAAGATTAATAAAAACCACATTTATTTAGCAAACCACAAAAGCAACTTCATTGACAACAAGGTGACTAATGTTTTACTGCCAAAAATGTGGAAATAAAATAAAATCAGAAAACTTAAACCAGTAACGTATTTTAGCCTTCCGTAATTATAAGAATGTGTTTTAATTCACTTGATAGCTTCCGGCCACAGAAATTCATTTTGTTTTCATTTGATGTGTAAACTGTAAACGAAAAGGAAGCAGCAAAATCACCAAACCTAAACACGGGTAACTATCCCCCACCCCATTACAACCCAGACTGCTCTGTGCATGCACGAATCTGGCAGCTTGAGTGTCACAGAAAATTTTTTCTGGGTAGCATAACTGCTCCTTGCTACTGCGGCAGCCACAGTTCAAGTAGCCAGAAGCGGGAGAAGGTATTGCTCATACGCAACTCAACTGTGCATGCGCATGAGCCTGCTGGCAACTGCTCAAACAAACTTAATGTAAACAGTTACAATGTCACATTCATCGGAAACAGGTATCTGTTATAAACTATTTCATTGTCTTTAAATGTGAACATTTTTCATGTCTTTGACACATTTTGTTTTTGGCATGCACTGTGTTTTGTTGTTGTAAATGGCGCATTAACTTTGCAACTTGAGAAACGTTTATGTTTCATTGCTGAAGTATTATTCTGCAGCAGCAGGATACAGTAAAATTGTTTGTTACACTATTGGTTCTTACCAGTAAAAATTACAAAATTTTACTGAACACTAAATGACAAATACCTGGAATTATAAAAAGATTCCCAGGTTTTTCCTGGTTTTCTCCTGCTTAAAAAAATTCCCGGGTTTTTTCCCGGGTTTCTCCCAGATTTCCCGGAGCGTATACATTTTGTTATTGTTAAATCTTTCATGAAGTGTGGCATAAGTAATGCTCTCGATGGCAGTGAAGACCATCTTATATATGAAGAGGACACTGATGATGGCAAAGAGGAGGAGGAGGAGAAGGAGGAGGAGGAGGAGGAGGAGTAAGAAGCAGCCCAGTTGACGATTTTCAGTGATTTTTAAAGATCAGTTCGGTTTTATAAATTACAAATTTTTTTTAGTCTGGCTTTGCAATCTGATGGTAAAAATGTTACTTTTTAAAAAAACTGCTTAAAAGTTAAAGTGTGCCTTATAGTCTGTAAAATACGGTGCGTTTATGAAAGTTAAAAGTGAGACAGGAGCATTACAGAAGCTTACAGGATTCGTGAAATCTAAATTGATGGTTGCATATTGAACAACAGTGCTTGTCACTAACAGTTCACATAGACAATTCGAAACTAAAAACAACTAGTACTAAACTTACATTGTGGCAATTAAAAAATAATAAAAATTACATAACAATCACTTTGAAATGATTGCATATGCAAGGTTCTGTATTTGATCACTAAGGATGGCAGCAGCCCACAAAACATGAGCACGCCAAAGTTGACAGGCTTCTGCTGATCCAGAACTAGGGAGCCCTCATTCACCTCTTCATGAATGGACTATAGGTGAACTTATGGGCAGTACAAATGCTAATTCTCCCTTATCAGAAGTGTTTTATAAATAATGAGTGCACAAGAAAACTAAGCAAATGTGTTGATGTTAACAATACGAAATTTCAGCTACCTTGTGTCATGCTGTCAAACTTCTTCAAATATAGACACAGCCATGATGCCAAGATCAGCAATAACTCTAAACCTGAACTAATTCTGTATATTAGTAAGGATACATTGGGAAATAAAAGGTAACCTATATACAGAGAATAATTAAAAAACAGAAGAAAACGATGGTCAGCTTCCTGAACTGTATTCTTGCGCCATAGTATTTCTACACACTGTTGTCACTATATTGCTTTATATGTGCGGGGTGGGGGAGTGGGGGGGGGGGGGGGGGGGGAGAGGGGGAGAGAGAGACTCCATAACCACAAAACCAAATACAATTCAACTAGCAAATGCCAGGACAACAAAAAGGCCACTACAATATCAAGGACTTACAAATCCTTTTTCGTCCACCCAAACACAATTTACACACACATTCAAATGTAAGCAACCATTAATGTCAATTGTAGTCTATTACATTTGAGACAACTGTAGCAACTTAACCATCTTTTATTTTTAGAAGCAGTATCCTAGTACTGAATCAGTCTCACATTGGTAACCTTCAGAATAAAGCAGGTTTCTAACCTTCATCATTTTACTTAAATACTATAATGTCAAAAGGATGTAGAAACTCACTGTGATGGTTTCATTGTTAAGGGCTTGAAGAATGAAGTTTGATACCACTCTTCCATCATTCATATGCATTCTTGGTCCATATGTGTTAAATATTCTTGCAACTCTAACATCAACTTTCTCCTGTTTTGCATAGGCATAGCTTAGTGTTTCAGCAACCCTTTTCCCTTCATCATAACACGCCCTGGGACCTAAACAATTAATGTAATACATACTAAGCTATGAAGATTTAATAGAGTTTAGAAATCATATTTCTTCAGCAATTTATCATTTCTTCAAAAATTTGTCTAAGAAAAGAAATTTTCGATTTTACGCATCTTATATTTATTCAGCTTCAAATTATGCTTCAAAACTCGACAATTATAGCAGAATGCTGAAATTTTTTTATGTTCAACATTATTCTTCATCTACTCTGTTGAGCACATGCTTCTAACCTGTCATACAACACACTGCAACTGTGGAAATTGTGTGTGTGTGTGTGTGTGTGTGTGTGTGTGTCTGTGTGTGTGTGTGTGTGTGTGAACCGATGTATTACATGTTCATTATAAGGAATATAATTATTTCTTTCTGTTTCGTTCTCACCTATAGGGTTGACATGGCCCCAGTAAGTTTCTGGTTGGGGATGCACTTCCGGGTCGCCATACACTTCCGATGTACTGGCAATCAAAACTCTAGCACCAACTCTTTTTGCCAGCCCTGTAAACAAAATTAAATTATTGCAACCAATTAAATGTTAATCATAATGCAGTAAAAAAATCTTTTTAAT
Organism: Schistocerca americana; assembly: GCF_021461395.2. NCBI lineage: Eukaryota > Metazoa > Arthropoda > Insecta > Orthoptera > Acrididae > Schistocerca > Schistocerca americana. The sequence goes on along the minus strand of NC_060120.1, from coordinate 463,442,006 downwards.
TTCACTGGCAACAGATATTTTTAAGGCTAACTGACTACTAATATAAAATTTAGCATCAATATTTCATTGATTCCACACAACTTCATGTAACACTACGCACTCTCTTTCTTTTTCTTTTTTCACTCACCTTCAATGAGGAACTCAGTAGGTTGACACCAGCAAACTACTGCAGTCAAATAACACTTTAGTGCATTAACAACCAACGTGAGATTAGTGCACAGCCTTATTTCCAGTTTTGTATTTTTGTGATAACTGACATTTATATGGCATAAATACTTATTGTTATCATCATTTTAATTTTTAAGGTAATTTTAATAACTTGAAATACTGGTATGTTAATCAACTTTCTACACCAATCTAAACCTTTCAAAATTTTCAACATAATACAAAAGATGCCATTTCCATTTCTTCTCTTATCTGCACTGAGCAAAGCTGTGTAGTGGTTAGCACAGCGGACTCAAATTCAGGACACGCCAGTTAAAATCTGCATCCGGCCATCAAGATTTAGGTTTTCCACAATTTCTGTAAATTGTTCCAGGCAAATGCTGAGATGGTTCCTTTGAAAATGCACAGCTGATTTCCATCCCCATCCTTGAAACATTACAACCTTGTGATTCATCTCTATTGACCTCAATTATGATGGGACATTAAATCCTTCCTTCTTAGCTGCACTATATGACTGAGTTGGATGTCCCTCCACATTACTCCTCATGACAATGTTAGTGCAGAGGAGAGGTTCATCTAGTTGCTCTCTGCACTTTTACTTTAATGCTGTCATGTTGGTGTTCGGGTAATCAACATTATGATCATTACAGCCCTCTCAATTCAATTAATACAGCTCAACTAAAAAAATCATAATATAAAGCCAACTAATGAAAAATATTGCAGTATTTCACTGAAGATCATAAAACAGCCAGGAAACATGTTCATTAAATTATCTGAACAAGGTTCATTGGGTCACAAAACATTAACATGCACCTCACATTATTACTGTCATTTGTTAAAATACAAAATATCCATCAAATCAGCACATACTTAAATTACAGTGCACTGCAATAGTGATCACTTCATGCAGGCCATTCATGATGCAGTAGGACACCATGTGCTACAAGTGAGCTAGAATTACTTCTTTCCATCAAAGTGCATTGAACAAAGGTACACCCTGACAAAGATCAATCAGATCTTCCAAGGCTTGTTCAGTTACACTTTTTGTCTCTTTTCCCTCCACACAGCCATAACTTTACTCCGTACCAATAACATCAGTGCACATTTGGAGATGTAGCATAATGCCACTTAATTCTCCTCAAGTCTATCTGGCTGCCACATCTGTTATCTTACTGCTACAAATCTAACTCAATCAGGTACCCACCATAATGATACTAGTGAACTTCGCTTTTGCAAAAATTGTGAATGACAAGCCTTTCTGTTGTGTATATTCTATCGATAACATGACGAGCACTGTTATCCTTTTTATGGCTAAATTTTATACAATTGAGAGCAATGAGTATTGCACTCAACTCTTTATCCTCAGGATGTTACAGAAAATGGACTTACTATTTAAGTTCCATTTCCTGGCCATATTTGTGTGAACTGCAATGGTAAATACACTGGTAGACACCCTTAATTGTCCACTTCTTGAGAAACAGCTTGTATGATCAGCTTAAGGGGAGCCGGAGGTGCCTATGCTGCCCATGTTAAAATCACTAAGTTTGAGGAACATTTATGAATAAATTACCAAATAGAAAAATTTGAATTTTTTTTTACATATAGAGTGGTTTAGTACTGCAGTTATGACAGAGGGATTTTGGAGTATATTTTCTAGTTTTCTTCCAATTATTTTTTTTTCTTTAATGACCCAAATTTTTTTACACATACTTGCTTTATAATTAAACTGAAATGAAACTACTGAACATATTGCCAAATGGCTGTGTTACAATGGAAGTTTCACCACTAGGAGTGCTGTATAAAAATTTCATCTCTCTAGCTTGAGTGGATTTTGAGAAAATGTTCCTTATATTCGAAAAATTCTAATTTACGGGAAATGGCTATCAAAGTTTCTCAATACATTCCTGCACTATAGGATGGATTATCAGGGTCTTCTTCTTCATCCTCCAAAAGCTTCCTCTTCTGTCTTCTTTTCTGGCCTGTTGTTCCATCATACTTCATATGCCTCTCTCTTCTTTCTGCTCCTCTTATCCTTTCTCTGTCAATATTTCTTAGTGCTCGTACAGTGTTCACGCCAGTTGTAAATCCTAATGCCTTCAGAACTTCACACTGTTCCCTTGGTTGTAGGTTCCTATTGCATCATAAATGCCAAAGTGCGGTGTTTTTATGCTTACAAACACCCTTTCAGGAATCACTTTCCAAATCAAATTGTTTACGCTCTCATTAGGATTCTGCGTCTTTCCGTGTAGACATTTGTGTAACAATTCTGGCTGTGCTAAGTCATGAAAAATTGGTTTTATTGCATTTATCACACCTGCTGGCAAACCATGTTTGTGATCATAGTCCTTTTTTGCATTATATTTGCACCAGGAATCTTTTGGGCACAGGCTGTGTTGAGGGTATTCATTGGAAGAGGCAGTATGAAGGAACAATGCCCACACTGCTTTTTGCATGTCACTAACATTACTAGTATTTTGCCTTATAGCATACCCATAGTATCTCTGTAGACGTTCAATCACCTCATCAGTAAGCCTGCCTCTCCCTCCTATTGTCTTTCCATCACTGAGCTTACTTGAACCCAAAGTTTGTTTGAGCCTCTTAGTGCTTCATTTGTCACAGAAAACAATGTAGCCAACCCTTGCACACTCGCTGTATGCGTAACATAAGGCGCTGTATGCGTAACAGGCTGAGAAAATCCCAAGCAGTTCGCCAGGAAGTCACGAGAGGGTGTTAGATGCATTCAGCGGCCGCCCATTTCCTCTGCAGGCGTGGGGGAAAATGGTAATAACTCCACTTCTAGGAGAAACACAGGTCATACTCATATGGTAATTAAAAATGTTTCTTATGCCTCTTTATCAACCAAGGTGAATGGTTGCTATAATACTATTGGAGAACTTTCATTTTTACAATTTTTTTTTCAATCATGAGTCATCTGGCTGGGATCCCCCAATGGCATAAGATTCTTTGGCTGAATGTTTTAAAGGGGGACAAAGCACTGTGAGTAGCTTCCCTTACATTCTTAGAAAAGAAGGAAGCTTAAGTTTACCACATTATCAACAAATAAGTCAGTGAGCAAATGCTAATAATAACTTAGGCCATGTCCTACACAGAGAACCCTCCCAATATCTTCCTTAATCTGTTATGAAGAAAGGGAAGGAGGAGGGGGAGGGAGGGTGGAAGGAGGGGAGAAGGGGGGTGGGGGGACAGAAAACTACACGTGGATGGCCAGAGAAAAACTTGAAACCCACTGCTCCCAAAAGCAATATCCAGTGCCTATACCACTGCACCACCTTCCTTCATCGCAGAATGGGGCTTGTCTTATGAGCTCCAGCTGCAAGTCTTAATGGGCTGACAGTTGGGTCTATTCACTATTTTCAAATTATAAAAGTTGATTCACAGAAGCTACACCCACTATCAAGTCAGGAGCAAATGAATGAGATATATATATATATAGAAAGAGTAGTAGACATTAATTTATTTAACTGATCCTCAGCCCTCTGGCTGAAGCACTTCAAGGGATTTGTGACCTCCTACAACTAGTAATATTAAGTTTTCTAGTGTGGCTGCCAAGTGGCTTTATCAGCTAATACCATGCAATGAGAGATGACTGTTTTATCAAGTTAAGAATAGAATCTTTAAGTTGAAAGTGAGTGAGTATTCAAACACTTGTATGAGAGTAAATCTATGTTCACAGCCTATCCCTCCAACCAGCTAAGGGTGGTCAATTTATAATGATGAGTTGTCACAGTGAGGTTTGAAAATGAACAAGAAACACAGTCCTGAAGAAAAAAATGATCATTTTTACAATGGTTTTTACTGTGTTAGCTACACCATTTACGGATAAGCGAAATGGAATATGCTATACTGTAGAACAATTTTTACTTAGATAAATTTGCAATAAACCACTCTACCAGAAAGGACTTTTAATAGAAGTGGAAGTTGTCCACCGATACCCAACTATGAAGGTGCTTTACAATAGCTGTTCTCCAACTTGTTATTACTGCCACAGGAGAGATGATGACAGGTTTGCGAGGCACTTAACTGCACTGTCATCAGTGTCCGTACAAAGTCCCAATTTTTTCACAGTCCAATCTAGCCACTGTCACAATTATGATGATGAAATGATGAAGACAGCACAAACACCTCGTCTCCGGGCAGAGAAAATCCCCAATTCAGCCGGGAATCAAACCCAGGACCACTTGATCCAGAGGCAGCAATGCTAGCCACTACACCACAAGCTGCTGACACCACAGGAGAGAGATGGGATATTTGGGTAGGGTGTGGAGAGGTGGGTGGGTGGGGGGGGGGGGGGGGGTTGTACAGGGGGCACTAAAGGAATATTGGGGGATGAACTGCCAGTGTTTTCTTTTAACTGATGTTTTAGTCAAGATAAAAATTTCCGTGAATTTAACTTTTTAAACATAGGTACGATAATATCCGACAGCTGAATCCAATATCATTTTTAAAAAAGTATGCCTGTACTGACTGGCAAAGAGACACCTTCAAGGCTGTAGGAGTAGTACATGAGTGTGGGACACATGATCAGCATGTTTAATCCCTACAGCATAAATTGCCAGTAGCTGAATACTGATGGTGTCAGTGGTTCTTTATTCAAGAAACTCCTCATTTGGCCTCATGAAGCTGAGTCCACACCATTCCAGACCTCTACTTCAATAAAAGGTCTTAGATGGTATTAGGAATTGAACCTGGGTCTTTCCGCATCAAATGCAGTGGCTAACAATTCGGCTAAAGAGGTGGCCAAATATATTTATTAAAATTATATTTCGATTCACATTTGGTTTAAAAATGAGACCAGAACAACTTAAAAAGACACTTAAACATAAAAACTTTTTTTAGTACAATTATGTAAGAAATAGATGTTAGCTGCAGCTGCGCTCGCTAATCAGTAGCTTTGATATGATGAGCCATGGTAAGTACACAAGTTACTGCACATGCAATAACATAAGCTGCTCTCACACCTACCTGTTTGTGTAAGCCTAGTTCATAATGTGCATCCAGATCTTCCCCCTCCCATTCTGTCCCAACACACAATGCATTGGCATGCGCAGTGACACTGCTGAGCAGTGAGTACAGAGGGGCAAGAGCAGGAGCACACATCTATGCATCATGCTATTGAAGAAGCTATACATTACATAATATGTAAATCATGCAACAAATAGTGTGGTTGTATAGCTTAAACACAGTGATGATTACATAAGCATTGTATTCATTACGTTGAATCTTATTATGTGTCATTTATCAACCAATAAAAACATTACACAAATTTGATAAAGATCAAAAGTAAAGGACTAAATATTTTTCCCTAATCTGCATAATATTCTTCAAATCAGTAAGTACTTTCTACTACAGACTTTCTAAAGTAGCCTATGTTCTTCATCATTGTTCAAGCTATCTTCATACAAAATTACACTAAAACTGGTTCAATGGGTTAGTTGTGAAAACTTGACAGACAGGATTACTTGCACATTTATGGAAATACTACACATAAAACTTTCAATGATGACATCTTTTTTCCTGTGATCCAATTTTGATGAACTAAACCCATACAATGCCCCAAGCTATACACGAGCTGCCTGCGAAAACCTCCTGAAAATCTGTTTAGTAGTTTTGGAGAAGAATGTTCAGACAGACAAAACAACAGTTTTACATGATTATTATTATTATTAGCTTAGATTAATATTCAAACATCCACAGCTGCTGTAATGTTGAACTCAGACTTGGGCAAAGCTCCAACAATGAAATCTCCCAAACTGATTATATACCAACAGAGAAGCCTCAATATTGAGACTACTGGCACTGCACACATGTTGTGGTACATTGCGCCTAGAATCAGTTGAGCATGGTGAAAACCTATGGCATTTGTTTAGCAGCATAACCAATGCGTTTTGGAAGCACATTTTCACTTCTAAAAATATTCACTTGATTACTTGGAACACTGACTCGTCCCTTTATCCAGCACTGTGCATCATTCGTGGAGACCCATTGTGGAATGAAGCTATGGAACTACCACATTCTAAGCGATCATCTTGGGAAAGTGCTTTTCGGCAAGCAAGGTATTCAGAAAACCTACTCTCTGCACACACACAGGTCTCCTTGCTTTATAAAAATAATTATTATTATAACAAAATGTGGGGAATTGTATATTTTTTTTGGAGAACACTTGTATACCCTGTAACTAAATAAACTATCGGTATAGCGCTGGAGTCTGATGCATGTGGCAGGATGAAATAAGTTCCTTTGAACAATGACAGTTCCGAAAAGAATTGGCGAGATGGCCTTTTAGATGGATGAAATGCATTTCAATGTCTCTAAGAACACTGAACTAGTAATGCAAATTGATGGATCCACAGCTATAGATTATGAGGCACTGCTGCTCCCTGCCATTCGATTCATTAGCTTAAGTGACGACATAATTGATGAAATGATGTTTGCCAGAAATTTGACCACCAGCATGACTTCACTACAAATATAAAAATGGAAGATTTTTTTCAGAGAAAAATATCATTTCCTAAGTATTGTGGTTATAGAGCCCATTCAAAACCTACACTGTGTAACCTAAAGGTAGTGCTCTGTTGCTAAACAAATTTAAGTGAGAGGCTGCATAAATCTCTGTCTTTGTCAGTAACGTTAACAATAGGAATGTGCATCCTTTGAACTGTCATCTTTTCCTTCAGCTCTGTCAAGGAATTGACAAAGAATTCAAATGTCTTCTCCAACACATTGATATGAGGCAGTTATCAAGATAAAAGTGTCCCCCCCGCCCCTCCCCATCCTTTTGATGCAAGAGTTGAGTTTCTTTGGTCAAGTGACCTAAGCATTCAAACTACAATGTCTTGACATTGCCCGTCTTGCAGATATAACTGACAAATCCAACAAGGTCAGGACAAGGCTACAGGAAGACAAAATGAATTTCTTTAAGTCTAAAGCAAAAATATCTTCATTCATGGCCAAACTGCAACTTCAACAGCAATAACTCGAGTCAAAGTGCACTCTGTCACTTTCTGAATCTTCAAGAAACTGCATATGATGACACACTTAGATAGTTTTTCCTCAAATCTTCTACAATCCATGGAAGATATACTAACCAGATTCCATTATTATTATACTCTGAAATACCAGATACAGGAGAATTCCATCAGAAGATGTAAAAGCAACTGACTGACTTGAAAGACAACTGTGAACCTAAGCACTTTTTCACCAATATGGCTATGAAGGTATCCGTTTAAGTGCACGTGCAGGCACATGAAAAGAGCTACATGAGAATCTAGTTGATGACGACAGAACTAGGTCTCAGGAAATCAGTATTCACTTGCCCCTTGCGAAGGAGCTACTAATGACAGATTCACATGTATTTGAGAATCTTCATTACTATTACTCCATTTATTTAAATTTGTTGCACTTACATTTAATGTTAATCTTCTGTTACACACTGTTGAACATACTATGCTTTGCAGAAATAATTTTGGACCTGAAGATCTGTGCACCAGGTTGAAAATGATTATCAAATTAATAACACAAGCAACATTTTCTCAGCAACATTTTCTCAGGGTACCAATAGTGGTCAGGGTTCCTCTGAAGATGTCATGTCTTTATGATATCAATATTCTGTCCATTAAAGATAAATGAGTACCTCCCATTCTTTTTATATTCTACATTTGTACCAGGTAGTGATTTAAGTTTGAATCATTCATTAAATGTTAGAAAATGTCCACAACCAATCATTAAGAACCATAACCAGTGGAGTAAAAATAAACATCTATGAGAATTCTACCTGGATTGGAATCTACTAAAAACAAGTATTAAAAGGTTAGTACTGCTTCAGTATGAGAAACTGATTCATCTACCCAGTCATATGAAATGGTTAACAATGTAACAATAATAGTAGATATGAATATAATAGAGGGAAACATTCCACGTGGGAAAAATATATCTAAAAAGAAAGATGATGAAACTTACCAAACAAAAGTGCTGGCAGGTCGATAGACACACAAACAAACACAAACATACACACAAAATTCTAGCTTTCGCAACCAATGGTTGCCTCGTCAGGAAAGAGGGAAGGAGAAGGAAAGACAAAAGGATATGGGTTTTAAGGGAGAGGGTAAGGAGTCATTCCAATCCCGGGAGCGGAAAGACTTACCTTAGGGGGAAAAAAGGACAGGTATACACTTGCACACACACACATATCCATCCACACATACACAGACACAAGCAGACAATGTCTGCTTGCGTCTGTGTATGTGTGGATGGATATGTGTGTGTGTGTGTGCAAGTGTATACCTGTCCTTTTTTCCCCCTAAGGTAAGTCTTTCCGCTCCCGGGATTGGAATGACTCCTTACCCTCTCCCTTAAAACCCATATCCTTTTGTCTTTCCTTCTCCTTCCCTCTTTCCTGACGAGGCAACCATTGGTTGCGAAAGCTAGAATTTTGTGTGTATGTTTGTGTTTGTTTGTGTGTCTATCGACCTGCCAGCGCTTTTGTTTGGTAAGTTTCATCATCTTTCTTTTTAGATATAATAATAGTAGATAGTTAGAAAACACCAATTAGCTTCATTCAAAAAGTAGAAGACATAAGGTCAATGCTATAAATAGTTCTTAAAGAGTCAGGATGGGTGCAAACTCTGTGACAATGGAAAGTTTTTCTTGAATGTGGTCCTCCACGGCCAAGGACTTGCTCACTGTGCAGTTATGGTCCAAGTGCTTCTATTAAGGTATACTATCACAAAGGAATGTGTTTTTTATTTACATCAGATAAGGAATGGTAACAACATTGCCAAGGGTTTATTCAACAGTCAGTTTCAGTTAACAGTGAAGCTACTCTTAATAGAGTTACTCTCCAGCAATTTGTACAAGAGTGCTGTTGAAATAACCTATTGGATGTAAGTGAACCTCATCGGTAGAAGATGCAGTACTAATGATCTTTCACTACTCCAAATGTGAAAATTACAACTGGAACTGGGAAATTGTTCCCAAACATAGCAGAAAATGTATGTTTAGCTCCTTTGCACTCCATAATGTAGACACGGGGCATCTCTGTGCCCTCTTATTTAAATCTTTGCCACGAGTACAAGTCTCTTTGTGGAAACAATGATGCTACTGACCATCAATTAGGGTATACATTAACACAAAAAGTACATGCTAATTCAAATATGTTTACATAAGCAATACAATGCAAAATGTTTCACTGTGTGACATTTTTTAACACTCTTCCAGCTGAACTGTTTCCACAGTCATTCCACTCTAATTGTTTACAAATGAATCACTATCATCATCAGAACCACTGCCTTACTCATTTTAACTTACTCTAAAAGACCTACAATCTCCTCCTCAGAAAGGACTGTATTTGAAGAACTAGTCATTTCACACCTACTAACTTTAATTTATTAATTGTAACCTCCCTCCACACAGGTTTCCAAAGATGGCAGTACTATGTAGGACGATTGATGCCCAGTACAATCAGATTCTAGAATGGAGCATGTGATATATACTAGAAATTGTGTTGAAGTGGAAAGGGTTAATGATTAGCGAGTAATATTATCCTAGAAACAAACAGAACTGTATAAAATAAGAACACACAAAAAGTAGAATTGAGCTTCTGATGATTCCTATTCAAAACAGAGGTGAATTGGAATACTTGCCCAGCATATTGATTGTGCCCACTGTATTTGTCTTTATTGTTTTCACTGGATTATACATGTAATGTGGTGGCGATGCAGGACTTGCTAGATGATAAATTTCATCAACTTCAATGAATAAAGGATTTACAATATCATGGTGTATTAACTCGAAGTTCTCATGACCTATCCAGTGTTCAACATTGCGCTTGCGTCCAGTGAAAAAATTATCAACCACAATAACTTCATGACCAGTCATCATAAGTTCATCTACCAAATGTGACCCAACAAATCCAGCTCCACCTGTAATCTGAAGAAAAATATTTTGATACTGATTATCAATAATTGTGGCAACTTGTCTGTTGCCAAAGTAACATTACAAGTAATCTTATCACACTTAATTCCTTTATGAACAACACTTTTCATTTCAAATGTAGTGTACCGTCATGAGAGCATTTGTGACAAATTAGTGCACCAGACCAGAGCTGTATTTTAGCTGTAGTGGCCACTCAAATTACACACTTTCAGTTCAGCTCCAGCATAGAGTATTATCACAAATGTTTGCATTTAATGGTGATAACATTAATTTATTAACAGTGCATAATTTTTGATCTATGACATAAATACACTCATCACAACTACTAATCCACAATTCTATGTTCCCAGACGTTTCTTTCTCTGCAAAGCTAGACTCGCACAAAATCAGCCATTTACATAACAAGAAAATGGAGATTTTGAGTGCACACAGCCACAACAAAAAGACAGCTAAACAATTAAGCTTCTTTCGAATTACACACACACACACACACACACACACACACACACACACACACACACACACACAACCTGACCACTGTCTCTGGCTGCCAAGGCAAGACTGAGAGCAACAGTGCCTGATGGGAGAAGCAGTCTGAGTGGTGGGTGTAAGGAGGGGGCTGGGGCAGGGAAGGACAGGGATTGCAGGATAGAGTGGGGCACAGTAAAGTGCTGATTGTGGTAGCATACCGTGATTTGGTGAGGAAAGAGTAGGGAAGCTAGGTGCAGTCTCGAGGCTGCACGGATAGTGAGATACAAGATGTATGGCAATTCCACTGAGATGTAAACCAAAGTGCTATGCAGTAACGAATGATGGATAACAGCAACCTGCTTATCTTAGAGACAATGAAACATACAATAGATTTATTTTTACCTTACTTTAAAAATAAGAGTGTGACTGAAGGGTGAGGGAGGGGAGTAAAAAAGTTGTGAGTGCGTTGGTGGAATGGGAGGCTGTGTAGTACTAGAGTGGAAACAGATGGGAAGGGGACAGGTGGGTAAGCACAGTGACTAACAGAGGTTGAGGCCAGGAGGGTTAAGAGGGCATAGGATATATTGCAGGGAGCGATCCTACCTGTGCAATTCAGGATTTCTGGCATTGGTAGGAAGGATCCAGATTGCACAGGCTGTGAACCAGTCAATGAAGGACATTCATGTTGGGCAGCGTGCTCAGCAACTGTGTGGTTCAACTGTTTCTTGGACCCTAGTTTGTCGATGGCCATTCATGAGGACAGACGGCTTGTTGGTTATCATGCCCACATAGAACACAGCACACTACTTGCAGCATAACCAGTAGATCACATGACTGGTTTCACAAGTAGCCCTGCCTTTGATGCAATAGACGATGCTTATGACAGGACTGTGGTGGTGGTGGTGGTGGTGGTGGTGGTGGTGGTGGTGGGAGGATGTACGGAACAGGTCTTGTATCCAGATCTATTACAAGGTAAATCAGCCTTGAAGCAAGGGGGTTGGGAGCAGGTGTTGAGTACAGATGGGTGACGATATTGTATAGGTTCAGTGGATGATGGAATACCACAGTGGGAGGTTATGTTTGTAGTCGGTGAGGCATCACCTACAAGTAAATTCAGGGTACGGAAATGGGTATCCACATGACACCGCCCTATGTCAATCTATTCATAGGCCTTCCTGAACACCCAGTATCTCAAGCCCCTCACCTCGTTCAGATTTACTGACGACATCTTCAAGATCTGGATCAACGGTGAGGACACCCTAACCACATTCCTCCAGAACCTCCAACACTTTCTCCCCCACTTGTTTCAACCAGCCCTCCTCAACCCAACAAGACACCTTTCCCGATGTTGACCTCTACCTCAAAGATGGCTACATCAGTACCTCCGATACACATCAGACCAACCAACCAACAGCCATACCTCCACTTAGACAGCTGCTACCTATTCCATACCAAAAATTCTCTTCCCTACAGCCGAGCCACCTGTTCCCGTCACATCTGTACTGATGAGCAGTCCTTCTCAAGATATACCAAGGAACTCACCGAGGCCTTCACAGACCGTAATTAGCCTTCAAACCTTGTATACAAACAGAGCTCCCATGGCCCATCTCTCCAGCCACCCACCACCTCCAAAGTACCACCATGCAGCCATAGAGGAAGATTTGCATTGTGACTCAGTACCACACAGGACTGGAGCAACTGAATCACATCCTCCAACAGGATTTTTAATACCGCTTGTCAAGCTCTAAAATGAGTAATTTCCCACCCACTATCCTTCCTACCCCTCCCACAGTGGTATTCCAACACCCAGCAAACCTACACAATATCCTAATCCATCCCTACTCAACCCCTGCTCCCAAACCCTTGACTCATGGCTCATATCACTTTAATAGACCTAGGTGCAAGACCCAGTCCCATACATCCTGCCACCATAACCTACTCCAGTCTTGGCCCAAGCATCACCTATCCCATAAAAGGCAGGGCTACCTGTGAAACCAGTCATGTGCTCTACAAGCTAAGCTGCACCTAATGTGTTCCATTCTACATGGGCATGACAACCAACAACCTGGCTGTCCACATGAATGGCCCCTGACAAACTATGGCCATGAAGCAACTGGACCACCCAGTTGCTGAGCACCTTTCCCAACATAACTTTCTTTGCTTCACAGCCTGTGAGATCTGGATCCTTCCTACCAACAACACCTCTTCTGAACTGAACTGATGGGAATTCTCCCTGCAATGTGTCCTACATTTGCATATCCCTCCCGGCCTCACCCTTCATTAGTCACAGTCCACACCCACCTATCCCCTTTTCTATTCCCACTCCAACACTACACAGCCTTCTATTCTACCAATGTGTCCACAGTCTTTTTACTTCTCTCCTCCCCTACTCCCTCCAGCCCTGCCCTCCATCTAACCTCCCAACCACACCTAGTTGTCCTGCCCTCTCCCCACCTCAACCCTATATGCTCCCACAAGCAGCACTTTAGCATCACCCACCCCTAACCTGCGATCCCTCCCCTTCCCTGCCCCAGTCTCCTCCTTACCCCCTACCATTCCGGCTGCTTCTCCCCGCATGCGCTGTTGCTCGCAGCCAGACACTGTGATCATGTGCGTGCAAGTTGTGTTTATGTGAATGTGTGTGTGCATGGTGTCTAATTCAAAAGAAGGCCTTTTGGCTGAGAGCTTATTTGTTTAGCAGTGTTTTTGTTATGCCTGCCTTTGCTTAACATCTCCTCAATATGGTGAGTAGCAATCTATCCTTTTCATAACATTGCCATTACTCCATCCTGTATTTTCCATCGTTTATTTAACAAGAAAAGTATTAAAATGGGCAAAGTGTCACAAACTGCCCTCACATGCCTCATTTCCAACTCTTATTACAATTAAGGAGAAAATTCTAAATGTAATTAACTCTAACTGCTGTGGACGAGTTAACCTGTCAGGCTCTAACGCACCCCAGGTGCCAAGCACATGTTTAAACATAGCCCCTGGGTTTTCCTCCAGCACTTTCAATGTGTTTAGCGTCCCATTCCACTCACCCTCTCCCTACTGTAGATGAGTTACTTCCATATCTCGGTGATTAAATAAGTTTCAATAATTTGTCAAACATACAGCTTGTGGGAATCGTTTGGAAAAAAAACCTTCCTTCATTTTGCTATCTTGAGCTATTTATGATCATGCAATTCTCAATACACAGCGACTGGATTGGGCACACTGCACGCAACCGTCCTCTGGATATAAAAAACCAGTCACTCGAGAACAAAATAAGATGTTGTCCTGCTCTCAATTACAATATCTTGTCTACATTTCATACATAGCAATGTACAAAATAAAAAGCTGTGAGTACCGGGCGTGAGTCGTGCTTCGGTAGCTCAGATGGTAGAGCACTTGCCCGCGAAAGGCAAAGGTCCCGAGTTCGAGTCTCGGTCGGGCACACAGTTTTAATCTGCCAGGAAGTTTCATATCAGCGCACACTCCGCTGCAGAGTGAAAATCTCATTCTGGAAACATCCCCCAGGCTGTGGCTAAGCCATGTCTCCGCTATATCCTTTCTTTCAGGAGTGCTAGTTCTGCAAGGTTCGCAGGAGAGCTTCTGTAAAGTTTGGAAGGTAGGAGACGAGATACTGGCAGAAGTGAAGCTGTGAGTACCGGGCGTGAGTCGTGCTTCGGTAGCTCAGATGGTAGAGCACTTGCCCGCGAAAGGCAAAGGTCCCGAGTTCGAGTCTCGGTCGGGCACACAGTTTTAATCTGCCAGGAAGTTTCAACCATATGCAAAGTTTACGAAATGCATTTTTACCCCTGCAAATTCTTTAAAATCTCACACAATGCTTTACTTAATTTGATGCGGCAAATAACTATGACAAATAAAAAGAAAGTCCATCTTTCATCGAGTAATGTGCAAAATTCAATTTTTTTTCACCATGTAATTTTCTTAAAATCTAATCGTATGTATTTCATAGCGACCCAAAGACCATCTCTCAGGCATACTAAACAGCAACAACAAAGTCGCACTCAGTAGAGAGCACGTCTGTAGCAGTCAAAGGGTTAAATAGGTTCATAATTTGAGATAACCAAGGCAAAACTGTTCCATGATATTTGCTACTTAACTACACAGAAAGCCTGAGGTACTTACATATTGGATAGGTTTGGCAGGGGGACAGGGGGAGGAGGGGGGTCAGCCAACCAGTGGCAAATAAAGGTTTATTCATATGGATTTTGGTAGTTATGGAATTATGTTCCTCAGAAGGTGTATTGAACCCTAAAAATTACATTAGGGGTTACAAAATTATTTTAAACGAAACAAAGAAGAAACAAATGCAGACAAAAAATTTAAAGATATGCTCACTCACTTGTTACATCAAATGCTGATGCCCTACACTAAATAAAGCCAAATGGCTTGTTGTACAAGACATTCATCTTAAGAACAAAATATCACAAGCCATAGCTTAAGAGTGTGGGAACACAGCATCTCAGGTTTGAAGATTAAATGCCAAATGCAGTTATCCATTCGCATAAGGTTGTATGCCGCAAACACCAAAGGTCAGATGCCCAAATGTACAGGTTTTAACATTAAGGAAAGCTACGTACAGAGGGCACTAAATGCATGTGCCTCAAATGTATTGCGTAACTTATGTACATTCAAATAGAAAAGAAAATTGTGCCTCATATAGGACCAATGTTAATCTAAAGCAATAACAAAATTAAACATATAAAAAGTGCATATAAAAAAATTCTGAAACAAAGTAACACAGCAATGACATTTCCCAGTGCATTTAGTAGAAATGTTCTAACAAAAGTAATGAATACTGTTAAAAAGAGGAGGAGGGGGGCAAAATGAACTAAAATTTTATTGAAACCTTGTTGTTAAAATGGAGAAACTTCAAATTAGCAACAAAGAAGTTACAGACAGTAGAGGAAGTAGAACAGCCACAAGATTCCAGATTCAAATTAGACTCAAAAACATTAAAAAAAAAACATGTCTCGTATAACAAGAGCCATTTGGCTTTATTCAATGTACTTTATCAGCATATGATGGAACGAGTGACTATGATTACCTTAAAATTTATTGTCTACAGTTGTTACTTGTGTTTTGTTTAAAATACCCCTTTTTGTAACCAGTAATGTCATGTTTAGTGTTCATTACATTTTCTGAAGTAGATAATTATATCATTATTGAAATGTCGGTAAAGGGTTCCAATAAGCCTTTATTTGCAACTAGTTGGCTGACTTTTTTCAACCTCTCCAAGTTTAGTGTCACACAAAGTTCTTAATATGCCATCACAGTATTTGAGCTGGAAATACACTATGTGCTGAAAAGTATCAGGACAACACCAAAAACATACGTTTTTCATATTAGGTGCACTGTGTTGCCACCTACTGCCAGGTACTCCATACCAGCAACTCAGTAATCATTAGACATCGTGAGAGTAGAATGGGGCGCCCCACGGAACTCACGGACTTTGAATGTGATGAGGTGATTGGGTGTCACTAGTATCATCCGTCTGTACACGAGATTACCACAATTTACAGGACAACCTTGTCTGTTGACTGACAAGAGACCACCGACAGTTGAAGAGGGTCATAATGTGTAATAGGCAGACATCTATCCAGACCATGACACGGGAATACCAAACTGCATCGGGATCCAAGGCAAGTACTATGACAGTTAGACGGGAGGCAAGAAAACTTAGACCTCATGTTCGAGCGGCTGCTCATAAGCCACACATCATGCCGGTAAATGCCAAATGATGCCTCACTTGGTGTAAGGAGTGTAAACATTGGACAGTTGAACAGAGGAAAAACATTGTGCGGAATGACGAATCACGGTACACAATGCGGCAATCCAATGGCAGTGTGTGGGTATGGCGAATTCCCGATGAACATCCTCTGCCAGTGTGTGTACTGCCAACAGTAAAATTCGGAGGCAGTGCTGTTATGGTGTGGTTGTGTTTTTCATGGAGGGAGCTCGCACCCCTTGTTGTTTTGCATGGAAGTATCACAGCACAGGCCTACATTGATGTTTTAAGCACCTTCTTGCTTCCCACTATTGAAGAGCAATTCGAGGATGGCGACTGCATCTTTCAACACGATCAAGCACCTGTTCATAATGTAATGCCTGTGGTGGAGTGGTTACATGACAATAACATCCCTGTAATAGGCTGGCCTGCACAGAGTCCTGACCTGAATCCTATAGGCTAGAACACCTTTGGAATGTTTCGGAATGCCGACTTCGTGCCAGGCCTCACTGACCTCTCCTCAGTACAACACTCACTGAAGAATGGGCTGCCATTCCCCAAGAGATCTTCCAGCACCTGACTGAACATATGCCTGCAAGAGTGGAAGCTATAATCAAGGCTAAGGGTGGGCCAACACCATACTGAATTCCAGGGTTACATATGGAGGGCTCCATGAACTTATACGTCATTTTCAGCCAGGTGGCGGATGCTTTTGATCACATAGTATACAGTGATTCGAATGTCATCACAGTACCAGCCACAGAGACAATATGACGCACTTGTCTTCTGATGAACAAGAGTGAATGCTGACTGAACTGAAGGTGACAACTAGGGGAAAAAAATTATTTAATGGTTTAACACAAGGGGGGTATAATTTGGTAAGGTATGGCAGACAAGAGTGAGTAATCAAACAAAAATTAATCTTATAGAAAAGTGGACTTCAAGTTCATGACATGGAACATTTCCCCAAAACTCGAGGCAGTCATTTGTAGACCGGATGCGACTGTCTTGAGTTCTCACAGAGGTTCTAAGACTTTGCATGACTAAAGACTGATATCAAATTACCTGTCAGACTATTTTCAGTTCTGGTTGCTAATGTACGTCATTTCCAGCTTAGGCTGACAAAATATACAGTCTAGTACCCAACTCAATGAACAGTTTGTCCAAGACACGAATTTAAAGATTTTTTATTAAAATGCTTTCACAATATCCTTGACTGCACAGACAAACTGCTGAAGTTATTCCAATGTTTGGTTCAACACATGTGCAAACTTTTTTTTCTGTTATGAAGCTTACTAAGTCCTGCCAACTTGAAGGTTTAAACAATTTTGATCATTGTAAGTCCACTATGTTTGTCTGCATCACAAATCAAAGTTACAGATATTTAAAAATATTCTAAAAATGAAATTGTACAAATTTATAAACAACACAACTGCCATGTATTTGAGCTTTTCAGCAAGAGACCTTCTAATCTAGAAAAGAAAAAAACATACATGCAGGAAAAAAAAGAAAAAAAAAATTGTCTCTGACCACCGAGTCCGGACTGTGTACAACAATTGCACCTGATGGGAGAAGCAATCTGCTGTGTGTCTGCATGTCACCCTATCTTCTATATGGTAAGTAGCAATCTACCCTTTTCATTATTCCATCCTGGATTTTCTACTGTTTAAACAAAACAGCTCAATGATAAATGCCTGTACGTAAAGTTTTTTGTAGTTCTGCTCACCATATACTATTTAACACACTAACTCAAGTAATAAAATTATTGCTTTGGAAGAAAGTAAAAGGTTGAACATTGATATTACTGATAAAACCCTTATAAAAGTAAGCTGCAATATTCGCATTTTAGAAATAATAACACTGTGTCACATATTCCTCAGTTTCTCCCTTGTGTAGCCATCAGCATATAGATATCCCATTTACATCCCAGCTAGAAACAGCAAAGTGGCCGGGGAAGCCAGAGCACTGAGCAACACTGCTGCAACCGTGAAGCATGAGGGCAAATCTTGGTCAGGCCTGAACTAAAGGGTCACCAAGCCTGGTAATCTAGTAGCATGTGCTTGGAAATCCAAAGGTTGAAGGACCAAATCCTGGCCAACAACAGAATATTTCAGTCCGTCTTTAATGTAACCATCACCTCTCAATGATGCGAAGATCTGCCACGAATGACACGCTGTTTAGATCATACATTAAAACTAGAGGACCCCTTACAGTAGGATTACTATGGGTACGCTAGGAACATATTAGTTGCTGAAGTAGCATCTGACTAAAAGACTTGTACCATGCTGCTGACACACACAGGGTGGTGAAGGCACATAATCATATAGTAGATATCCATGTCTTTCACTAGTTAGATATATATTTATAATAAACCCCTAACCTCATCTCCAGTAGATATTACCCTCAACTCTTCCCTGAACAGTACACTGTTGGAACACAGGATGAACTGTGTAATGTGCTTTTTGAGCAATTAACCTACCCCCCCACCCCAGGCACGCAACCAACCAAAGTGTATCTATCTACGTGTACCATGACTTGTCAGACAAAATAACCTCTTTTCAGGTTGTGCATGTCTAACGTCAGTGTTCCAGCCCCCACATAAATCTTTGTGTCCCAAAATGTATGGTGAATTCAGATACACATGTGAGACATTTGCTTCAGACCATGTCTCTGGTTTTACAATCCACCATAGTAACTGTAACCTCACCATCAACATTTTACTGTCCATGACAGGAATCTAGACATTTATTATATACCCTGAACATGATAATACCTGGAAACCTTAGTGCCTGTATGACCTACTAGAGGGAGTGCACCAAGCATTGAACATCCATGACCTGACTGACCAAACACAGTGACACCATGTCATTTGTCTGTTCTGCACTCTATTGTCATATTGACGGGTTGTACGTGCTTTGACTACCTCACTGCAAACCCCCCCCCCCTCCCCCCCCCCAAACACACACACACACACACACACACACACACACACACCACACACACACATACACACACACAGTAAGTAACAATACTTTCATTTATGCAGCAAAAAGAATATGTACTAACAAGAATTCTTTTTCTCAGTTTATAGTTCAAGAAAGTAACATCTGGATATCTCTGTGGAATCCTTGCTTCTAGCTTCTTAATCTGAGCTTCCAATTCCTTGATTCTCTGCTGGGCTTCAAGAATATTTTTGGTGGCATGATACTGTTCATGGGAACCACCGACATCCACTGGTGACAGATGCGTAACATATTTGCTATCAGCGCTGTGCAATCTGGAGTATGCGTGCTCATATGTGTATAGTTCTTCACTGTGTACCCAATTTTTATAGAAACACAAAACTGTAAAAGAAAGAAATAATTTCAGAAACTTATTGAGCTTTGCCATAAAGCTAAAAGTATTGTGGACACACACACACACACACACACACACACACACACACACACACACACACACAGACATAGATAGATAGAGAGAGAGAGAGAGAGAGGGAAGTTGATTTAAAACATATTTTAATGATTTAAGCTTAACATAAAACAAGGGCAGGGAGATGAGGAGACAAAACAATGGAAAATGGCTGTTTGCCCTTGACAATTAACACCACTGCATTCCTCACCGTATCAACAAAATTGTCAAGACAAATCACAAACTTAAAATCATAAGAACCAAAGCCTAAATTCAGCGTATCATAAAATTCTTTTATTTCACAAAATGGTTTTACAGACAGCCAATTATAAAGGCTTTACTAGATAGACCATACACAGTGTCATATTTAGATACACCCATTGTAATTATTGTTATTATATAGATAGTCCAACGTGTGTTCGCCATTTAGTTGTTCTCTCTTGTTAATTGTACCAACAGATATGGAACCTAACCTAACATGCAGGAGTACTGTGATGGCAACAAGTACAGGGCTATTACAAATGATTGAAGCGATTTCATAAATTCACTGTAGCTCCATTCATTGACATATGGTCACGACGCACTACAGATACGTAGAAAAACTCATAAAGTTTTGTTCGACTGAAGCCGCACTTCAGGTTTCTGCCGCCAGAGCGCTCGAGAGCGCAGTGAGACAAAATGGCGACAGGAGCCGAGAAAGCGTATGTCGTACTTGAAATGCACTCACATCAGTCAGTCATAACAGTGCAACGACACTTCAGGACGAAGTTCAACAAAGATCCACCAACTGCTAACTCCATTCGGCGATGGTATGCACAGTTTAAAGCTTCTGGATGCCTCTGCAAGGGGAAATCAACGGGTCGGCCTGCAGTCAGCGAAGAAACGGTTGAAAGCATGCGGGCAAGTTTCACGCGTAGCCCGCGGAAGTCGATGAATAAAGCAAGCAGGGAGCTAAACGTACCACAGCCGACGGTTTGGAAAATCTTACGGAAAAGGCTAGAGCAGAAGCCTTACCGTTTTCAATTGCTACAAGCCCTGACACCCGATGACAAAGTCAAACGCTTTGAATTTTCGGCGCGGTTGCAACAGTTCATGGAAGAGGATGCGTTCCGTGCGAAACTTGTTTTCAGTGATGAAGCAACATTTTTTCTTAATGGTGAAGTGAACAGACACAATGTGCGAATCTGGGCGGTAGAGAATCTTCACGCATTCGTGCAGCAAATTCGCAATTCACCAAAAGTTAACGTGTTTTGTGCAATCTCACGGTTTAAAGTTTACGGCCCCTTTTTCTTCTGCGAAAAAAACGTTACAGGACACGTGTATCTGGACATGCTGGAAAATTGACTCGTGCGACAACTGGAGACCGACAGCGCCGACTTCATCTTTCAACAGGACGGTGCTCCAGCGCACTTCCATCATGATGTTCGGCATTTCTTAAACAGGAGATTGGAAAACCGATGGATCGGTCGTGGTGGAGATCATGATCAGCAATTCATGTCATGGCCTCCACCCTCTCCCGACTTAACCCCATGCGATTTCTTTCTGTGGGGTTATGTGAAAGATTCAGTGTTTAAACCTCCTCTACCAATAAACGTGCCAGAACTGCGAGCTCGCATCAACGATGCTTTCGAACTCATTTTGGGGACATGCTGCGCCGAGTGTGGGAGGAACTTGATTATCGGCTTGATGTCTGCCGAATCACTAAAGGGGCACATATCGAACATTTGTGAATGCCAAAAAAAACTTTGAGTTTTTGTATGTGTGTGCAAAGCATTGTGAAAATATCTCAAATAATAAAGTTATTGTAGAGCTGTGAAATCGCTTCAATCATTTGTAATAACCCTGTACATGGAAACTCCATTTTCCAATGCTGGCTGGCATGTCCTTTACAACTGTTGCAACATAAATCAGATAAATTTCCTTCACTCACATCCACCTGTGAAATGTGATGTACAGCCAGGATCTCCTGGATGTAAATGTCTACTGTATACGACACAGTTTAGAAATAGTGTTACACGGGTGTTGATAAGGAAAGGAGCAGGGAGAGCCTGAAAGCCTCATTCATTAAAGGACTCCCTACAGCATCTGGACCATCATCTGCAAGAATCACAATCCACTGTCCACTGAGAAACTTTGGAGAGGTTTGGGATTTATTGGGACACTGTAGGTTAATCTGGTGGTCAGAAGAACTCCTCTCCTCACCAGCCAGGCAGTGTTAACAAAACTTTCTTTCACGAAATTTGCAAAATTTTAAATTGTATCCCACAGGTTTCATTCAGGTGAATTAAAAACAACACACAAATCGTTCAAAAGAATTCTGACATTAGATTTCTTCACCTCTACCTCTGGCCTCCCTATCAACTGGAAATTACGTGTAGCAATTATTGTGAAACCGCATGAAAAATATTTTAAGATCACTGGAATGGCTCATTACTTGGGATAATTTGCTGCTAATTAAATTGCAAATATAATTTCCTTGCTGCATTCATCCCAAGAGCACTTCAACAAAATAAATAAGAACTTGGGATAGATGTCCCAGGAAGATCCTTCTAAAGTGATGTCCAATTGTATTATGTCTTGGAGCAGTACTGTAGGCCATCTCAAGTTTAGAGAAGACACTTAAGGGGAGCCAGAGGTGGTCAAATCCAAAATATTACAATTTTTTTTTTGCTACCGAAAATTAATTGGAACATTCCTCTTTAATGCAAACTTTGAATTATTGTTCTACTCGCCCTAGAAGTGGAGTTATTACCATTTTCCCCCACGCCTGCAGAGGAAATGGGCGGCCGCTGAATGCATCTAACGCCCTCTCATGACTTCCTGGCGAACTGCTTGGGATTTTCTCGGCCTGTTACACATACAGCGCCTTATGTTACGCATACAGCGAGTGTGCAAGGGTTGGCTACATTGTTTTCTGTGACAAATGAAGCACTAAGAGCGCGGAACATCGTCTCTTTGCTGTTTTTAGTGTTTCGAATTAGTTCAGTGTTGCGCCTGTTGTTGATAGTATTATACTTCTTGTGTAAAGCGTTGTTCTGGTTACGATGCCACGTTTTAGTAACCGTTTATATAAGAAGAGGAAGAACGTAGGGAAAAGAAAATTAATACTAATACCAAGTTGCGATACTACAATTACTGAAACAGTGTGTTGTTCTGCTAAGCAACACATGGCCGGTCATAGCCCTGTGACATCATCTAGCAAGAAGCTGACTGATGGAAGTGACAGATTTCGTGAATATGTTAGTGACAGTGATGATATTAATGAAGTACTGAATATTGGATTATTATCTTCTGTGCTGAAAGAAAGTGTTCTGTGCAAAATGTGTTCAAGTGTAGGAGTGGGACTAGATATAACAAAGCACTTTGGTTTAGCTTGTGAGATAAAGATAATCTGTGCATGTTGCAAGTATCAAGTGACTTTCTACAATTGACATGCCAGTCTCTTTGGTGAAAATGGACGATCTGGAGTGTTTGATGTGAATGTTCGACTTGTGTATGGTCTTCGATCCATTGGAAAAGGGTCTGCTGCTGGTAAACTGTTTTGTGGTATTATGAACTTGCCATCGCCTCCAAGCAAATTTGGGTACTACTGTGAACTGGTAGAATCCTCTGTTGAAGATGTGGCTTTGAAAACCATGAAGGAAGCAGTGGAGGAATCTGTAGAAATGAACGGTGGTTCTAGGGATTTGGCAGTGGCATTAGATGGTTCCTGGCAAAAAAGGGGTCATAAATCCCTGAATGGCGTTGTAACTGTTACTTGTGGTGATAGTGCAAAAGTGATAGATGTTGCAATATTATCATAACATTGTAGGTGCAAAAATAAAATTAAAGGAGAGCACAGTGGAACCTGTGAGGCAAATTTTAGTGGATCAAGTGGAGCAATGGAAGTGGATGGAGTGAAACAAATTTTTGAACGTTCAGTTCCCAGATACAACGTTAGTTACAAATACTACCTTGGGGATGGTGACTCCAAAGGTTTCAAGATTATAGAGGAACTGAAACCATATGGAAATGAATTTGTAGTTGAAAAGTTGATATGCATTGGGCATGTGCAAAAGCGTATGGGTGCACAGCTTCGAAGGATCGAACAAACTTTGGGTTCAAGTAAGCTCAGTAATGGAAAGACAATAGGAGGGAGAGGTGATTGAACGTCCACAGAGATACTATGGGTATGCTATAAGGCAAAATACTAGTAATGTTAGTGACATGCGAAAAGCAGTGTGGGCATTTTTCCTTCATACTGCCTCTTCCAATGAATACCCTCAACACAGCCTGTGCCCAAAAGATTCCTGGTGCAAATATAATGCAAAAAAGGACTATGTTCACAAACATGGTTTGCCAGCAGGTGTGATAAATGCAATAAAACCAATTTTTCATGACTTAGCACAGCCAGAATTGTTACACAAATGTCTACACGGAAAGACGCAGAATCCTAATGAGAGCGTAAACAATTTGATTTGGAAAGTGATTCCTGAAAGGGTGTTTGTAAGCATAAAGACACCGCACTTTGGCATTTATGATGCAATAGGAACCTACAACCAAGGGAACAGTGTGAAGTTCTGAAGGCATTAGGATTTACAGCTGGCGTGAACACTGTACGAGCACTAAGAAATATTGACAGAGAAAGGATAAGAGGAGCAGAAAGAAGAGAGAGGCATATGAAGTATGATGGAACAACAGGCCAGAAAAGAAGACAGAAGAGGAAGCTTTTGGAGGATGAAGAAGAAGACCCTGATAATCCATCCTATAGTGCAGGAATGTATTGAGAAACTTTGATAGCCATTTCCCGTAAATTAGAATTTTTCGAATATAAGGAACATTTTCTCAAAATCCACTCAAGCTAGAGAGATGAAATTTTTATACAGCACTCCTAGTGGTCAAACTTACATTGTAACACAGCCATTTGGCAATATGTTCAGTAGTTTCATTTCAGTTTAATTATAAAGTAATTATTTGTAAAAAAATTTGGGTCATTAATAAAAAAAATAATTGGAAGAAAACTAGAAAAGATACTCCAAAATCCCTCTGTCATAACTGCAATACTAAACCACTCTATATGTAAAAAAAAATTCAAATTTTTCTATTTGGTAGTTTATTCATAAATGTTCCTCAAACTTAGTGATTTTCACATGGGCAGCATAGGCACCTCCGGCTCCCCTTAACAAAAATGACCTACATAACACATCCGTTTTTGTAGGATGGTCTAATATGAGTGAGTCATCAGTCAGGCAGTAATATTTTCTCAACCTGCAATGAAAGCAGCTAAGAAGGTATTGGGATTTCACCATTTACTCCAAGTTCTGCTAACATGTATGAGAGCAATACCATGACTACCACACTGCTTGGTTTAAGCTGTCCATTCAGTTTTCTGAGCAGGTACTGAAACTGCATATCTTCAATGGTACAGGTTGTAATGGTCTTCATAATGACCAAGCTTAAGTCCGAAGGGAAATACGGAAGCGTCCGATCCCGCCCGTCTGCTTTGACCCATGACGTCACAAATATGGCGGAAACGACCATAAACCACGATTCCAATATGGCGCATATAAAGTCGGTACGTACACATTATGAGGGCGAAAATACATCGACAAACACACACACTTTCCACAAAAAGTCTAATGGCACTAACAAGACAAGCGCGAGAAATGGGGTGTTTTTAGGTGGGGGGAAACTAAATATAAACAAATTTAGACAACCACCCCCATACAAAATCACGAAAAAATCCGACATCACAAAACTCCCCAAATACCACTAAACACAATATAATCTGGAATCGGACACTTCCCTTGACCTATACAGCTCAACAGCAGCTCCCGATCCCATAAATTAGGATCAAACACTTCCCTTGGCTTATATATCTCAAAAACATCTCCCGATACCAATATCAACATACACAGCCACACATTGGGATCGAACACTTCCCTTGACCTGCGCACTGTTAATTTTATCCGTCATATCCATTCCTAAACAAAAACAACAACAGATTAATTTTACTAAAATTACCACACGATGTACAGCGAACAACACTAAATTAACCTTCACAAAAAATTGTTAACTGACTGGAACGAATTCCACTACAAACATAGCCGACACTCAAACAATTCTGGATAATGAGCAAAAGCAAACTGAGCCCATTACACCACACAAACGAAAACCCTGAACATACCACCAGAGAGCACAACAAACCACAACACAACGACATCTACAAACACGCCACACTCACAAACCAAACTCCTCGCCGTCACATCACATACGACAACACCCGTACCTCACGGGTCAAAGCCGACGCGTGGGATCGGACGCTTCTGTCGACCCGTCCAAAGTCACAGATTACACGGAATACTGCAGCCAGGATGTGAAAGGGGAACTACAGTTTTCAACTACAGAACAAACAGCAGCTGTGATGCAGAAGTGGCCCATAAGAATGCTACAACTACCGTACAAGATAACTAAAAATCAGTTGCCTATACAGAAGTGTAATGCAGTGATTTACATAGCTTTTTTCACGTGTGGATTTCGCGTTAGCCTAATTATATTCATTACAAATTTCTGCATTACATACAGTATTAACATATTCACAGGAAAATTAATACTTACTGGATTTATCTGCACACTGTCACACCACTGTTTTGTGCTGCCAAAGGTCAGTATAACCTAGTGGAACAGCCTATAGGCACTTCTTGTGATTAAATTTCAGTGGGAACTAACCTGCTGGCCCCTCCATTCACACACTGGCTAAATCATTTGGGCAGTTGATGTCTGAACTTCCCCTAACAGTGATCACTTGAAGGCAACTGTGTGTAGGATCCTGACAAATGCTGGCCACTACTCTGGCAAACCCTTTTATCACCATGCAATTTAAACACATCACACCGGTCTGACTAACAATTTGTTGCATTAAAGTGAATTTATTAAACACACAAAGGTTAGTGCTAAAAATTAAATAAAATTTTGCCACAGATACTGAAAGTGTTTTTCAGTCTTTAAAACAGTAATCTTAACTCCACCAGGAAACACAGTCCTATTTGTATTGATCTAAACTGGGTCAATATTTTAAGAACACAGTGAATCATGGTCATAGTATGGGCTAATTCACTCATTCAAAGATGATATATTTGTGTTCAAATACAGCCACCTGGTTTGCCTTGCTCATCAGATGTTTCCAAGACCAACAATGACTACCTCAGTACAAAAGATGATTTAGCAATATTTTCCAGTACATTTGCCCCAGACAATTGCATTTGGTCTTTTTCTCAACCCTTAGCTAATTTCTTTAGTATTAGTTTTCACTAAATGACTATTTTTGTATAGAAGTAATATTTGAAATTATTCTTTGCCTCTATTGTTTGTGATCGGACCAAACATATCCGTCCTAGTGTAATTTCTCTTCGCAGCTTTCACCTCACATCAACAACACTGACATCGGATGTACCAAGGTAAGTTCTTCAGTATGCAAATATGCCGCACCACTACAAAAGTATCAATATATGCTAATAACATACATTCACATTAAAATGAAAGCTAGATTTTGTATGGACAAAAAAATATATACACTGCTTTTAACCTGAAACTCCTAACAGTAGTTTTGGATATAGATATAGGGTCGAGGCCCCAGTTATGGCCACATTAAGGGCAATTCGAGATACGTCACATTTTTAGTATAGGAAGAAAGTATACGAATTACTTCAAAAAAATTGTATCTATTGCTTCAAAGTCTACACATTACAACCATGTAAAAACAAATATTCTAAGCTGTATAACAAAAGCAGAAAAAAATATTGAAAAATAAATGGCGCATTTCCCCAGTTTTGGCCATGTTAACCCTGGGTCATTCCACACCAAGTGGTCTAAAACTGAAAAAAGTTCCCACCATCATGGTCTCCAATTTTCGTCAAATTTTAACTGTAGCTTTAGTCAAGTGTTGAAGTAAGTTTCCCAAGATTTCAGGCCTCTAGCTGCAATAGCTGCTGATCTAGACCCCCTTGTCTGAAGTGTACTTAGTCCGTGTGCATGCAACATAAAAAAAATGTCATATTTGGAGTCTAATAAAATCGAAACTAATTCATAAGAATGGTTAGTAAGATGCGACCCTGTACAGTTTTTTTTGCTGATTCCAACGAAATTATGTATAACATTACTCATGCAAACCCCGGTCAAATAACTCGACTCAAAGTATACTTCAAAATTTGTCGTGACACAACGCGACAAATTTTGACCAATATTAAGACTGCAATGATTTCCTTGCAGTTGAAGATATGGACTTGAACTTTTGGCCAAGCTTCATGCTTGTGCTAGACATAATGCAGCCGGATTTGCAATGATCCAGGCCATATGGTCGCCCTGCAGTATCTCTTCAAATTAGGCAGTGTCAGCACAAACGGTAAAATTTACCAAAGTTTCAAGCCAATTACTAAAAAATAGTTGGCCTGAATCTGCTTGTGAATAGTATCACCTAAAAGAGAAACTCTTGCTCTACAAGACTGACATTTGTTTTTTTTGCAACGCGACCATTAAGTACTCATTAACTCACATCAAAGTTGTTATATTTTGTATGCGCGATGCACTAATTTTTCTTCATTTCTAGGAATTTGAATCTTAATAGTCGCTTAGAATTACTGATATAATTGGATATTTCATTCGTGTTTTATTCAGTGATTGGCCAGTGAGAGATGTCAGAAGTTAATGAAGAAGAAGAATCGTTGGCCCCCTGTTCAATTGGAAAAGATGCTGCTGCATCGAAGTGCCATGTTATCTTCTATGCTAAGAAGACTGGATTCAAAGCGTTTAGTGATTTCACAGAATGTGACCAGAAATTGCTTGTTTCGCGTTCAGAAGCCAAACTTGACGAAAATTCCATCATTTGCTTCCACCATGAAGCCCTCTTCCTACATGAATATCAAGCGATGCAAAAGAAATGTTGCAATCCATTCAAGAAGAGGAATCACAATGTAAAAGCTGGACTTAGACTGCTTGATAATGAAACAGCTGCCAAACTTTGCCTGTTAAAGAAAAAAGAAGTGATTGATATAAAACCTGGTCAGAAGCTTTGCCCTCGCTGCATGTCGGCACTGAACCAAAAGCTAGAAGATTCATCATCACTATCAACCCAATCTGAACAAGATTTCACAACGGATGAAACTGAACCAGCCATCAACAAAAGTTTATCATTTATTGGTGCTTCACCATTGAAAAGAAGACAACTAAGTAAAAGAGATAAGCAAAGCTATGCAAAAAGAAAGATCTTGGATGCACAAAGTTTAATTGGGAATCAAATTGCTGCTGCTGTAGGAATCAATTACGATGAACAGCCAAGTTCAAGTAAAAGTCGCCCATGCAATAATTGTGCAGATCTTGATAATCTTATAGAAGAGTTGAAAGAAAAATGTAAAGTGTCAAATCGTAGGACAAAAGTTCAAATATTGACCTTGGTTCCAAGAAGCTGGACAATTAAAGATACGACAACAGCATTTAATGTATCAGAAAGAATGGTAAAGCAAGCGAGAAAACTGAAGAATGAGCAAGGTGTTCTAGCTTTTCCAGCAAATCGGCAAGGAAGGAAGCTTTCAGATGAAGTTGTCCAGAAAGTACATGACTTTTTTCAAGATGACGAATTCAGCAGACTTTGTCCAGGGAAGAAAGACTGTGTGCCTGTGAGAATTTCAGGAACAAAGGTGTACAAGCAAAAGCGGTTGTTGCTTTGCAATTTGAAGGAAATGTACGTGTCTTATCAGAAGCAAAATGGACCAGAAATTGGCTTCTCAAAGTTTTGCGAGCTTAGACCAAAATGGTGTGTTACAGTTGGCTCTGCTGGAATGCACTCAGTTTGTGTCTGTACAATACACCAAAATGTCAAGCTTATGCTCACTGGTGCATCAATCAATGAAGACTACAAGGAAATTCTTAGCAAAGCTGTTTGCAGCTTGGAAAACAAGGATTGTATGCTTCATCGTTGTGAAAACTGCCCTGGTCCAGAAGGTGTAGAAGCAGTTATTGCAACATATTTTGAAGATAATGACCCTGAAGAACTGATTGAGTACAAACAATGGATTCATACCGACAGGGACACTTTAGAAACAAAGCAGCTTTCAACAGAAGAGTATGTTGAAGATATTGCAGCAAAAATTTGGAACCTGTCTTGTCATCACTACATTGCCAAGCATCAAAGCCAGCACCTGAAAGCTCTCAAAACTGATTTGAAAGAAGGCGAATTCATAATACTAATGGATTTTGCTGAAAACTATTCATTTATTGTTCAAGATGCAGTGCAAGGCTTTCACTGGGAAAACAGTCAAGCAACAGTTCATCCATTTGTAGTCTACTACTGTGAAAACGAAGAGGTGCAATGTGTGAATCTTTGTGTTATTAGTGACTGCCTTCGACACGATACGATTACTGTCCATGTTTACATTGGAAAAGTAATCAATTACCTGAAGATGCAATTTTCCAAAATAAGCCACATCCACTACTTCAGTGATGGTTCAGCTGCACAATATAAGAATTTCAAGAATTTTCTCAACTTATGCTATCACAAAGAAGATTTTGAAATAACAGCAGAATGGAATTTCTTTGGAACAAGCCATGGAAAGTCGCCTTGTGATGGCATTGGAGGCACAACAAAACGGTTGGCAGCAAGAGCAAGTTTGCAACGTCCATATGAAAACCAGATTCTAACACCCAAAGATCTTTTCAACTTCTGCAATGATAATATCAATGGAATCAAATTCTTTTTCATCAGCAAAGAGGAAGTTGAAGAAGAAAAAGCTTCTCAAGAAGAAAGATTCCTGCAAGGGCACACTCTAGCTGGCACAAGAGAAAACCACCATTTTTTGCCCATTGATATGACGACAATTAAGGTCAGTAGAGTTTCTAATGATGCGACATCTTTTTTGGCCAAAATTAGTGCTGCTGAAGTAGTAGTTCAAGTCATGGATCTTCAGCCTGGGCAGTATGTTGCTTGCATTTATGAAAAGAAATGGTGGATTGGAAACATCGTTGAAATCTCAGTCGAACAGAAAGATGCTTTCATAAGCTTTATGCATCCTCATGGTCCTGCAAGTTCATTTTATTGGCCCTTAAGACGTGATACTTGCTGGATTCCAGAACAACTTATCATTGGTGTTATTCCAGCTCCATCAGTGACATCATCTGGTCGGCAATACAGTTTTCCTGAAAGCATTCTCTTGCAAATCAACGATGCTTCCAGAATGATGAAGTAACTGAGGAAGACAGGCTTGGGAACCTGCATAAAGAAACCCACAATCAGGCTTGGGATCCTGTGGTAAAGACACCCTGTAATCAGGCTTGGGAACCTGCAGTAAAGATACCCACCCGTGGCTGTTACTGCATGGCTATCGGGCGTGGCCCCTATGGCGATGGGGATGCTGGTTTTATTGTGATAACCAGTAATGGCTCAGCCATCATGGACCAACGCAGGGCACTGCGCACACAAAATATAAGATACTTTGACCTGAGTAAATAAGCACTTAATGGAAGCGTTGCAAAAGAAAAATATATCCATCTTGTAGAGCAAGAGTTTCTCTTTCAGATGATACTATTCACAATTAAATCCAGGCTGACTATTTTGTAGTAATGGGCTTTGAACTTTGGTAAATAAAGCCATTTGCGCTGACACTGCCAAATTTGAAGAGATTTTGCAAGGCGACTATAAAGCCTGGGTAGTTGGAAATCCAGCTGTATTATGTCCAGCACAAAGATAAGACTTGGTAAAAAGTTCAAGTCCATATCTTTATCTGCAAGGAAATTATTGCAGTCTGAATATTGGTCAAAATTTGTCGCATTAAGTCACGACAGAATTAGGGGTACACTTTGAGTCGACTTGTTTGACCGGATTTTGCATCAGTAATCTTATAATTAATTTCGTTTGAATCAGCACAAAAAACTGTACAGGGTCTCATCTTACTAACCATTCTTATGAATTGGTTTCAATTTTATGAGACCCCAAAAATGGCATTTTGTCTGATGTCGCGCGCATGCGAACTTACTACCCTTCAGACAAGGGGGTGTAGATCAGCAAGTATTGCAGCTAGAGGCTTGAAATCTTGAGAAACTTAATTTAGCACTTGACTAGTGCTACAGATAAAATTTGAAGAAAATTGGAGACATGATGGTGGGAAGGTTTAGACCACTTGGCATGGAATGACCCCCCTACTTATAGCCAGTTGTGTCCCCACTTATGGCCACTTCATATTATAATAAAACTATGGCTAAAATAATTGTCAATCCATGTGCCAGAAAGTAATTTGTGCTTTATACAAGTATATAAGACAACAAACATACATCAAATAGGTAAAAGGTACAAAAACTGAATGAACAGAAAAAAAAATCATTAGGCGAAGTATTGTCCCAGTAATTACTTAAATCAACTTCCAGACAAGTTTATTTCTCATGAGTATCAATGGAACCAGGGAACTTTGTTTTTAATGAACGTCCTTCTTGCATCAAGACTGGATCTGGCAGTTTCCCTATAATACCTTCATCCGTTATAGTCGAAACATCATTTTCAATGTATTCGAAACAAGTTTTCTGAACATTAGAACTTTTTAGGCACTGAATTTCATATTCAGAGTCAGAAAGCACTTTCAAAATTACAGATACATACTTAAAAATTGCAGGTCTTGTTCTTCTATTTCCTGTTAAACTAAATTATACCAAAATAAAGTCCCCTACTTTCAATTTCTCACTCGAAGGTAGTTTCACATTTTCTGGTATTTCATCTTCATCTCCTTCTACGTAGTCATCTAAACTGCTTCCACTGTCCGTCCATTCTTCTTCCTCGGAAGAACTTGTTGGCCTATCACTTAACTCTTGTCTGTTTTCTGTTTTCCCCTTTTTTACATGAGATAATGCCAAGTGCTGTTCTTTGGACTTTAACTCCTTCATAGCTTTTCTCTTCCTTTTTTCCTGCTCCTTCTCCTGCTTCTCTTTTTCCTTCAGTTCATGATATTCCACCCACTTGTCACTAGTCACAACAGTGGGTGTATGTTCTTTCTTTCTCTTTGTGCCTCATTGTTTGGGTTCTGGCCAAGTGATGACACTTTCAAAAACTATTGCTAATAATTTTGGTGGTGTCACTTGGATACGCACTGAAGATGGACTATGGTTGGATGTTGGAGTACCTGAATTATGTGCAATACTATTGGGGGTTGTTGATATATCTTCCTGAATTCTGTAAAATGCTTCTGCGTGTTGAAGATATGTCAGTATTATCAACATTTTGAATGGATGAAGGATTAAGTCTGTCTGTGTTTTGTGAAAGATCCTCTGTTTGATTATCTTCGGAGGGAGGCGCTAAGCTATCTGTCAGAATGTCATCATTGTTACCACTAGCACAATGCATTTCAACCTCATCAGCTATTTTTCTCCAGAACTTGAAAAGTAATAATGCTTCTTGATTTCCTTCCCACTCATGATTCCTTCTCTTGGTTGCTCTGAACTCATCTAGAAGGACAAGATCAATTTGCTTTTCTATATATGAGAAATGTCTCCGAAGTTCCTCATTTGTCCGAACTGTGGTTGAGGCTGGTATACTATGAACAACTATCTTGCTGTAATCTACATTGTTCACATTAAATGGAAACAGACCAGTTGCCCTGAAACCAGCACAAATATTTGCCACCATGTTAGGTTATGTAATAATTTGTGACAGAACAGAAGGTACATCAGATTTTGAAATTTCAGTGCCATTATTTTCAAAACGCCATTTATGAACAATCTTCTTCCACATTTTTTTCATAGGTCCAAAGACAGCTACATCTAATGGTTGCAAGATGTGTGTAGAATTGGGATGGAGAGTAACTAGAATGATCTTATTTTCCCTACAATATCTGCTCAAATGAAGTGTCAAATGAGAGCAGTGTCCATCTAAAAATACTACTACAGGCCGGGGAATTTCAGCTTCTTTCAAGAACGGATCAAATACATTTGTTATATACTCAAAAAAACTTTCACCTGTCATCCACCCATTTTCTGTTTTTCCAGTGCCCCAGTTTTGAGGAGCTGCTTTCACCAATGATGCTGCAATCCTTGCATATTTGAACAGCGTTAAGGGAGGAGCAAATTTTCCAGCAGCATTCACTGCAAACAATGTAGTAACGTTATCTTTGTCAGAGTTACATGACTCCTCATAAACATGATGGCCATGATGACCTACGATTAATTCCCCTTTAGGAGCCAGAAAAAAAAAGAAGTTTCATCCATATTAAAAATTCTATTTGGGTCATTTGACACATCAATATCATTTAAAGTGATGGATACTTCGTGAAACCAGTTTCTTATTTTCTCTTCTGTAACAGAACCTCTAGCCCTATTGACATATTCTGCATGTTTTGTGACAGAATCTTGTGTCTCTTAAGAAATCCATTATACCACTTTTTTCCAGGTTGATTATTAGTAAATGTAGCCTTACAACTTTCCATATCTGCACTGTCAATAAGTTTTTGCACAGACGCACAGAGATTTTCTTTAGTAACTGGAAATCCCATGCTAGAACAGTCCAAAACCCACTCCACCAATTTTTTTTCAATTTGTTCTCCTAAGACAGAATGTGGACCACAGTGCCCTGTAGATTCTTTTGGAGATACACCAGAAATTTTGTTTCTTAATGTTGTCCTTGGAACTTTGTACAACTTGCTTGCAGTAGCAACCTTCATTCCTTCATCAATAGCCTTTAGAGCATCTTTAACTTTGCTGGGAGGGTACTGAAACTTCTTATTCTTTGGTTGACTCATTTTTCCTATAAATAATGCACAAAGATGGAGTTAAAGAATGTTGCATATTTGAATAATGCCTATTGCATATTTTGTATCTTACAAGCAGAGGTAAATTAGTATGATATGCCAAGACAGTACTAACAATGAGGTATATATTGACATAAAAATACCAAAAATATTTTAATAAGCCTATTTAAATAAAATTAGCCTAGCTTAGTGTAGGACAGAACACTAATATTCATGATTTTTTGTATCAGTTTTTAGAAGTGGCCAAAACAGGATACATATATATCTCCACTTACGGCCACATGCATGGCCATAACATGGAACCAGGGCTAAATATGGATCTGTTAATGGCCACATACTTTTGATAACATGTTTTTAGGCTGAGCGATATAAAACTTAAAAGAAATTAAAATATAATGTCTTATCTTACCTCTGAACAGATTAAGTTTCTTCTGATGTTTTATTTAAACATGTAAAATACAAAAAAACAGTCATGTGTTGCTTAAAGAAAACTTCTGTAAAACCCAGCTTCTGCAACACTGATCATTTAAAAAAATGGTGTTTCCAAATAGAAACAGACAAAAGAATGATTATGTAGACAAATGAATAGAGCCTTTCACAAAGTTTATAATAATCTGTAGTAGAACTGGCTGGTATTCCAGAGAAGCTTAAAAATTAACCTTTGACATCAAGGTGGCCATAAGTGGGCTAGTGGCCAAAACTAGAGCCTTCATCCTAGATGAAGCTATCACTTTACTTCAGTGTCACTAACAACATCCAAACAAAAAATTACAATACATCTTGTAACAAATACAATGTAGGCCTACTGCAGAGGAGATAGTGGGTTTGAAGAATTCCTCTTATATTGAGCCAATTTCAGTTAGCTGTAATGGATTAGTGTTCAATAGACCTACAAATGGCACAGTCAAACAGGCTGATTACACAACAAATATTTGGCTCTTAATTGTGGCTGAATAGTACACTTCAAAATTGCTTCACTGATATAAAATTTCACATGCTCCAACTGAACTACCCATTAAAACAGGCTGAAGAATTCAACCCACCTAGTCAAAATTCAACATCCATAATAGATATTAAAAACGATGCTGTTACTGTACAGGAGAAAGCCACTCCACTACTACTTGTTTGAAAGCCATTGTGATCACTATTCAGAAGGTAATGGTCATTTCACTGTTTGGCAATTTATTGCTTAATCTCTCAATTACTTTAGAAAAAGCTGAGAGGAGTGATATTGGTAAAAAATTTTCTGCTTCTTGCCTATATCACTATCTCACAATATGAGCCAAAGGCTTCACATTTTTATTTAATCGTTTACTGATAGTGTATGTTGTCCCCCCACGCATTAAAAATCCCGAAAGTGATAGTTTGATGACCGATAATAGGTATAAACCTGTATATGTTGTTCCGACTCTATACACAAAGCTTATTGGCAGTCACATTACGTACACAAGCAACTGCGTTTAAAGAAATGCATAACGTCGGAATATGTACCAAGAAATAAAGGGTTTTTGTCGCCTTTAATCCACATCAAAGGCACAACCTTATCCTAACAAACAACAGGACGATGTACTCTATTCTAATTTAGTCTCTACTATTCAACGCCCCATGACAATATGCAACTTGTCAATTAACTGTCTAAATACGTCATCCCAGTATCGAAAACTTACAGCAGTTGTGTACAACCAACTATTTATATTGCAGATTAAGGCAAGCAAATAACATACTTTTCTTTCTGAATTAATTACCACAGTATCACACAAAAGCCAGCAGTGGTACAGAGAATCGAAACACGGGTAAAAGTAATGAAGCATCTCAAATTTCAAAATATTGGAAACAATTTACAAACAGCCGCGGTTAAACACGCGCATGTTAAACCAATAATATGGACGATACATTGAAAGACTTTCTCGTTCGAAACTGGGTCAAAAACATTGTTGATTGAATTAGAAAATTTGTTTTGATCTATCTCCAAAATACAACTTTCAGTTTCCAACAAATCTACGAAGCAGCAGGCAACACTTGCAGTCACCTGAATGGAAGTTGTTTACACATAGTGATAATCACAATCTCCAACTTACGTATAACAAGCACAATTACACAAAGCAATAATTTTTTCACATTTCTATTAATAATGTTCATTTCAAACAATGTTCACCATTGTGACCAGTGACAACTGCACTGGAAGAGCAGACTACACTGCAAAATTCTATGTCGCGTATATCGAAAGTTGTATAATAATCGACAGAGCCAGATTCACACACGCAACTAAAGTGATGCTGCAGCTAGTGGTATACGGAACTGGCACCGCAGTTGAAAGTGTTAACACCCAATTGAAGACCCTTATGTTATGCCATGGAAAATTTCAGCTCAGCTATACTTTGTAAAGTCACTAGTCTTTTCGCCAGCTATGAAAAACATCATTCGACTGCTCCCAGGTGGCTGTATTTCGAAACACAAGCATTCTATCAGAGTTTTTCTAGAAGCTACTCGGTTCGATTTCAGTGAGTTTTCGTTTTCCTACTGAGAAAAAAGATAAAACAATGGACGGCAGGGACACTTGCGTAGTTTCTAGAACTATATGAACGACAACCTGATATTACTGTTAAATTTCCTGTAATCAGAGGCAGTAAATGAAGCTCGATAAAGGCCAATTCACGCTGGCCGTCACGTCACGTCAAGGAAAGGGTAAACTGGCTGGGATGATAGCGAAATCTTTAAGGGAAGAGGGGGGGGGGGGGATGGGGCACTGAAACTCATGGGAGTACTTTTTTTGGCTAAGATCAGAGTCCAATAATCCTACATTGATTGAAATTAAATTTAATGAGAACTACAGACAAGCAGGTACTGGAGAAGTTAAAATATCACGAGATTTTCGTAACATTAAAATGAAAAATAATGTTAGTATATTGCATCAAAATATCAGGGGATTAAAAAACAAAGTAGATGAGCTTCTTGTTTGTTTAGAATATTTAGAAACTGAGGGTGGAATATTTACTATGCCTGTCTGAACATCATATAGTCACAGGTATGGAAATGGTAAATGTATGTGGATATAAGCTTTCAGCACATGTAAGTAGAGCAACTATGGAGAGAGGAGGAGTTGCCTTATATGTCAAAATCTGCCATAGTGTGAAAAATTTGGAAACTAAAACTTTTGCATAGAGCAACATATAGAAGCATGTGCATGTGAGCTGAAACTAAATAATGGCACTTTTATAAATATAGCGAGTATAGGCCCCATTGGGAAATTTTCCACTATTTTCGAAAAACTTGGATGCTTTGTTTTGCTATCTATCAGGCAGAAGAAAGCAAATTATTGTTTGTGGGGATTTCAATGTAGATTTTCTGAAAAAGTCTAATAGAAAACTTGACCTTTAGTATTACTTGGTTCCTCCAGTTTGACATGAGTTATTGATTTTCCTACTTGGGTGGTACAGGAAAGCAGCACACTGATAGATAATGTTTTCATAGACCATGGCAAATTTAATGAAATGAAAACTTTTCCTGATAAAAATGGTCTGTATGATCACGATACACAGCTAGTTACTGTATATGACATAGCTCCATACTGTAATGCAAAACAGTCCTCCAAAATAGTACGTTTAGCTAACGATTTAACAATTCAAAATTTTAGGAAAAGCTTGCAACAGTTAGACTGGGATGAGGTGTACAGGGAACGTGTTGCTAATTTAAAATTTAACCTATTTCATGAGACCTTTGTGAGTATATTTGAAAACAGTTTCCCCAAGCAAATAGTGAAATATAATTGTAAGAAACCATGTAAAAATCCATGGCTAACTAAAAGGATAAAAATATCAGAAATAGGAAATGTATCTTACAGCTAAGAGGGGTAATGATCCTGAAACAGTAAAATATTATAAAAACTACTGCACTTTATTAAGAAAAGTTACTAAAAAGTCCAGAAGTATGTGCATTATGTCTGAGATTAGCACATCTGATAATAAAATTCAAACAACTTCGAATATTGTTAAAAGGGAAACAGGGCAACTGAGAGCACAAGAAGACTGTATCTCTAACAAACACAATGAATATTTTGTTAACAAGAAGACAAAAGTAGAAAACCTTTTTAATAATCAATTTTTCAGTGTTGTAGGGAAAATAGGGTCCAGCTATTCATTAGAAAATGCAAGGCAGTATATGGAAGAGGCAGTACCTTTGTAATTTGATAAAATGGCAGTTCAACCCACCTCTCATACAGAAATTAGGAAAATAATAAATTCACTCAATAGTAAAAACTCACATGGAATTGATGGCATTTCCAACAGAGTACTAAAAGCTTGTTACCAACAAATAAGTAGGATTCTCAGCCGCATATGTAGTAGCTCACTGAAACAGTGCATTTTTCCAGATAGACTGAAATATCCTACTGTTAAACCATTGCATAAAAAAGGGGATAGGTTTGATGCTAATGACTACTGCCCAATCTCACTTCTGACAGCTTTATCCAAAATTCTTGAAAAAGTAATGTATTCAAGAGTAGCATCACATATTTGTAAAAATGAAGTACTAACAAAATGTCAGTTTGGTTTTCCGAAAGGCTTTTCAACAGAAAATGCTATATATGCTTTCACTGATCAAATATTAAATGCATTGAATAATTGAACATCACTCATTGAGATATTCTGTGATCTCTCAAAGGCTTTTGATTGTGTGAATCATGAAATCCTTCTAGAAAAGCTTAAGTATTGTGGTATGAGTGGGACAGTGCACAAATTGTTTAACTCATACTTAACTGGAATATTGAAGAAAGTTGAAATTAACAGTACAGATAGTCTGCAAATATCAACAGAGTCCTCTAACTGGGGAGTTGTCAAGAATGGTGTCCCACAGGGTTCACTGTTGGGTCCCTTATTGTTCCTAATATTTATTAACGACTTGCCACTCTATATTCATGAAGATCCAAAGCTAGTTCTTTTTGCTGATGATACAAGTATAGTAATCACACTCAAGAAGCAAGTATCAGATGAGGAAATTGTAAATAATGTCTTTCACAAAATTATTAATTGTTTCTCTGCAAATGGACTCTCACTAAATTTTGAGAAAACACAGTATATATAATTCTGTACAGTAAACTCAAGGTACCCTCCGCCACACACCGTCAAGTGGCTTGCGGAGTATGGGTGAAAATGTAGATGTAGATGTAAATGGCATAACACCATTGATAAATATAGACTACAAACAGAAGTCTGTTGCTAAGGCAGAATACTCAAAATTTCTGGGTGTGTGCATTAATGAGAAATTGAATTGTAAGAAACACATCAATGATCTGCTGATATGGTTATGTTCAGTTACTTATGGTATTAGGGTTATTGCTAATTTTAGTGATAAACATACCAGTAAATTAGCCTACTATGCCTATTTTCACTTACTGCCTTCATATAGCATCATATTTTGGGACAATTCATCACTAAGAGAGAAAGTATTCTTTGGACAAAAGTATGTAATTAGAATAATAGCTGGAGCCCACCCATGATCACCTTGCAGACATTTATTTGAGGAACTCGGGATATTCACAGTACTTTCTAAATACATACAAAGTCTTGATGGGATTCCAATTCGGTTTTACACAGAGTAC
The DNA here is from genome assembly GCF_021461395.2 of Schistocerca americana. Taxonomy (NCBI): domain Eukaryota; kingdom Metazoa; phylum Arthropoda; class Insecta; order Orthoptera; family Acrididae; genus Schistocerca; species Schistocerca americana. The sequence continues at coordinate 463,401,922 of NC_060120.1, read as the reverse complement.
TCTACTGCATTGACTCCTTATTTAGCTTGCATTTATCGCGAATCTCTTGCCCAACGTAAAGTCCCAAGCGACTGGAGAAAAGCACAGGTGACGCCTGTATATAAGAAGGGTAGAAGGATGGATCCTCAAAATTACAGACCAATATCCTTTAGATTGGTTTGTTGCAGGATTCTCGAACATATTCTCAGTTCGAATATAATGAATTTCCTTGAGACAGAGAAGTTTCTGTCTATACATCAGCACGGCTGTAGAAAGCATTGCTCCTGCAAACCGCAACTCGCCCTTTTTTCACATGATATCTTGCGAACCATGGATGAAGAGTATCAGATGGATGCCATATTCCTTGACTTCTAGGAAGCGTTTGACTCGGTGCCCCGCTGCAGACTCCTAACAAAGGTAAGAGAATATGGGATTGGTTCCCAAATATGTGAGTGGCTCGAAGACTTCTTAAGTAATAGAACCCAGTATGTTGTCCTCGATGGTGAGTGTTCATCAGAGGTGAGGGTATCATCTGGCGTGCCCCAGGGAAGTGTGGTAGGTCCGCTGTTGTTTCCTATCTACATAAATGATCTTTTGGACAGGATGGATAGCAATGTGTGGCTGTTTGCTGATGATGCTGTGGTATATGGGAAGGTGTCGCCGTTGAGTGACTGTAGGAGGATACAAGATGACTTGGACAGGATTTGTGATTGGTGTAAAGAATGGCAGCTAACTCTAAATATAGATAAATGTAAATTAATGCAGATGAATAGGAAAAAAGAGTCCTGTAATGTTTGAATACTCCATTAGTAGTGTAGTGCTTGACACAGTCACGTCAATTAAATATTTGGGGGTAGCATTGCAGAGTGATATGAAGTGGGACAAGCATGTAATGGCAGTTGTGGGGAAGACGGATAGTCATCTTCGGTTCATTGGTAGAATTTTGGGAAGATGTGGTTCATCTGTAAAGGAGACCGCTTATAAAACACTAATAGACCCATTCTTGAGTACTGCTCGAGCGTTTGGGATCCCTATCAGGTCGGATTGAGTTAGGATGTAGAAGCAATTCAGAGGCGGGCTGCTAGATTTGTTACTGGTAGGTTTGATCATCACGCGAGTGGTACGGAAATGCTTCAGGAACTCAGGTGGGAGGCTCTAGAGAAAAGGAGGCGTTCTTTTCGTGAATCGCTACTGAGGAAATTTAGAGAACCAGCATTTGAGGCTGACTGCAGTACAATTTTACTGCCGCCAACTTGTATTTTGCGGAAAGACCACAAGGATACGATAAGAGAGATTAGGGCTCGCACAGAGGCATATAGGCAGTCATTTTTCCCTCATTCTGTTTGGGAGTGGAATAGGGAGAGAAGATGCTAGTTGTGGTACGAGGTACCCTCCGCCACGCACCGTATGGTGGATTGCGGAGTATGTATGTAGATGTAGATGAGATGCGACAATAAAGTAATGAGACTGATTTTCTTTGCAAGATGTGGCAATGCTGCAGGCTTGCGTAGGCACAATGTCTTTGACCTAGGTCTACAAGCTGCTTCTAGTCCAAGTGGCACATTGATGCAACTGCTCAGTCGTGAGTTGTGCTGTAATAAGTTAACACGTGTTTGTGTCTCTCGTCACGGAAATGGAAACGCATAATATTGCGCAACGGTATGCCATTTCTTTTTGCATTAAATTGGGTGAAAACGCGACGACAACTTTACAGTAAGCTTCAGAAGTCTTTTCGAGAGGAGGTTGTGTCAAGAGCCCAAGTTTTTCGTTGGCATAAAATGTTTAGTGAAGGCAGAACGAATGTTGAAGATGAAGACCCCAGTGGACGACCATCAACCTCACGGACAGATGTCAACTCGGCCAGGGTGCGTGAACTCGTACGATCTGATCGAATATTACCCATGAAAATGATTGCAGAAGAACTGAACATAAATCGAGAAATGGTTTGTCTAATAATAACTGAAGATCTTTTTATGAGAAAGATTTGTGCAAAAATGGTCCCCATAATCTCACACCTCAACAGCGAGAAATATGGAAAAATGTGGCAGATGATCTGTTAGAGAAAAGGGAAATCAATCCAGAATTGTTGAGCCATGTTATCACTGGTGATGAAAGCTGGTACGATCCAGAGACAAAACGCGAAAGTTCGAAATGGTGCTCAAAGGGGTTACCCAGACCAAAAAAAGCTCGCATGTCAAAGTCAAAAGTGAAATGCATGCCTTTGTGCTTCTTTGATTCCAAGGGAATTGTTCATAAAGATTGGGTGCCTCCTGGACAAACAGTTAACCGATATTACTAAAAAGAAATTTTAGAAAGATTTCGTAAAAGAGGTCTTCGAGTCTGTGCCAACATTGCTGATAATTGGATTCTGCATCACGATAATGTGTCATCCCATACTGCTCTGACAATTCAGCAATTTTTATCCACATAACAAATTTCTGTACTACCAAAGCCACCTTATTCACCAGATATCGCTCTGTGCGACTTTTTTCTACTTCCAAGAATCAAAACGGCGCTCGAGGGACACCATTTTCAAACAACACGACATGTCCAAAAAGCTGTGAGGAGCGTCTTTGTGGCGGTACATCACATAAATATTGACATTTTTATCGGTTGTAAACAGTGAACAATATTGTGAAGTGTTAAGGGTGAACTAAAAATTATTTGTAAATACTTAAATATTTTACATACATAATTAGTGAAAAGGTACAGTTAATGTTCTAGAAACAACTGATATGCAGTGATAATTTAAAAATAGCATCTTTATTTAAAATTTGTCTATGAAAATAGAAAAGGATCGTTAAGAGACGCGATTGTATGGCTGAGGAGGAAGGACGTATTTTATGGGACTCACACTGCTTTGTTTCGCGATACGGAAGGCAGCCATTGAGCGGCTACACATATTTTATGTAAGTTATTCGGTATTTGCTAAAATAAACTAATTACTGTTATCATAAAATGAATTTCTTTGTAATAGTTGTCACCTCAAATGGTCGCAGCGGCTAATTATTTTTAATAAGCATTTTTTCAGTAATTTGTGCTGTGGGAAGCTCATCTTCCGATGCAGCCTCTGGTCGACCATTACGCCCTGAAGTATTAATTTATTTTTCAAAGTGTTAACAGTAACTGTAAATGCGAGAGATTTCGTTGTAAGAACCTCTCTAAATTGCAACAGATAATTAATTTACGTTAAAGTTCATATTTAAAATTATACAGATTCCATGAGTTCAGTAAGTTTTATCTTGGCCACTCCACGGCAACAATCGAAAGTCTCTCGAGCCTTGCTTTGCAATCAATAAACAGAAATCAACAAAATTACATTCAATTCAGTTAACGGCAACTATATTTTAGTCATCATGTCCAAATAATGTTTTAGCAGAAGTAAAATTTTTCACAGTGCAACGGAAATATTACGAGTGCGAAAGTGTAACTGTTAGTTTCAGTAGGACTAGTGGTAGGTAGCTTCTTTGCTTTACTTGATTTCAGTGTTTTGTATGTGCTTTGTGTAGTTAGTATATTTTGTGTGTGTGTCATTTTTGGGGGAAAATAGGTTTTGTGTGTACTCGTGTCTTACCAGTCAGGATTAATACTAGTCGAAATGGTGAAGAGACCCAAGGACAAACGGTTAGAGGGGGAAGATCTGTCAGGCTATGACACAGACGAAAATATACAAGAGTTTCCAGTGAGGAACCCATCCACAATGACAGGTTCTCAACTTCCAAAACCGGAAGCTGAGCAAACTGAAACGGACAAAATATTAGGCACTGATCAGGATCAAGCTCAACTGAGCAAAGAAATCCAATGAATTACTGTCACAGTGAAGGAGGATGCTACTGCGTCAACAGCAAGTGTTGTACAAGTACCTGTACGAACGACCGATTTTCTAACGCTGCTGATGGCACAATTAGACATGAGAGACAAGCAACGGGAGCTGGCATTAATTACCCAAGTTAAGGACATTTTAGCGGAAGAACGTCTCGAACGAGAGGAAAAGCAAAGACAAGAACGCAACGAACGCGAACGCAAGGAACAGGAGTGTGACGCTCAGTCCCTGGCAAAATTAAATGAAATGCCTGAACAATGTGACAAGGCGCTAGTATCATATTTGTCACAGGAGACCAGCAAGTGGCTGAGTTGGTAGACCAGAACAAAGACATTCCACAAAGGGTCACGCAATTAGACGAACGTGTAGGTCAATTAGATAAAGCTCAGTGCGTGTTGGAGAACAAGTGAAAAATGTCGTCCATGCAGTTGACGAAATTTCCATCTCTGTCGAGCAGCGAGTCGATGACTGCATAACACAGGCGGTAGCTCGTTTAGAGGGAGCAGTCATCGACCCTCGCGACACCTAGTATCAAAACACAGTACAGAAATGTGCTGATAAATGTATGCCAAGTGGAAAAAGCTGACTGCGAGAAAGTGCAACTGTACTCGCCAGTCAATTGTTCAGGCGTTGTCGCCGCGAACGAAGAGGTAGTGGTACCAACTGTAGCGTAAGTAAAGCACGAGGAATCACTATTAAGACACAGGCAGTTTCAGGCATTTAATGATGAGAAAAAGAATGTCCATCCGGTAATCTTTATAAAAAGTTTCCGGAATATACTCCTGGCATCATAGACTGAGCATCAAAAGGTTCAGTTTGTGATCTCTTTCATCACAGGCGACGCGGCACTGTGGGCAATGGAAATCGAGGAGCAGTGTCCGTCGTTGTCTGAATTCGAAAGTAAATTTCTTGCCAGATGATGGTCCAGGTCTGTTCAGCAGCGTCTCCACAAACAAGTGTATAGCCCGGAACCATTCAATCTCCGTTCAGGTAACTTGAGAAAATATTTTGAAAGATACCTAAACAAAATGAGGTACTGGGACGAACCCATGCCTGCCAGGGACGTTCTAAGAATTTTGAAGGGTAAACTACCTATAACGATAAGAGAGAAGCTCGTACATGTCCCTGACATGGAGTTGTTTATGGCAACCATAGACTCCCTCGATTTAATACACGAGGATGCCAGTCAAGGAGGTCAGGGGAGTACGAACAATGGACAAGCGAACGGTAAAGGAAAAAACCAATCCAATAATAGCCCTCGGAAGAACGGGTGTTCAAAGAGTGACGAATATTAGCAATGGGAAAACTTCTCTAAGAAAGGAAGCACTATGAATAGTGTGCCCACTGTGGATGGTCACTGGCACAGCACTGGATACAGTATGTACCAGCATGGCCAGTCAAACCCATCTTCACCAAAAAGAGGTGGAGAAAACTACAATCAAAAGAGACGAGGCGAAGGGGGAGGAAACTCCAACTTCGGCAATAAAAATATGAGAACTAACAATGAGCAGTGGCAAGGGGATGGGCCAGCAAACTGGCAAGCACATCAAAACATGCCGTCAGGTCATGTGCCTGTTAATCACATCAATGTCATCCTGATGCCAGCGCCTCCACTTCAGCCTCCGAACAATCAGTCACACGTGTATGCACCACAGTGCACATCACCAACTGTGACTGATAATGTTCGAATAACTGATGTGTCGGCAGGGTGCGACAGGCCATCAAACTCTGGCCAACCTCTGTAGGCCCTTCCCAGACGGTAGGCAAGATGAAAGAGGGGGCAGACAGAATGTGAGGGTGAATCTGCTCCTCTACAATGACAGATACGAGATGAAAGATGAACTGACAGTTGATCCACGACCTGCGGACCAACAAGAAACAGAACATGTGCAGGCTGCCTTTGTGGCAAAGATAAATGGGGTCGAAGTAACAATAATATTGGATACAGGGACGAGTGCTTCCTGTATTGATGAGCAGTTATTCAAGTACATGGATTGTGTGAAAAAGTTACCGAGTCTGAGAGTAGAAAATTGTAGCATAGTAGGTGCCCTACGGGGCAGGGTGCAGCTAATGTAGAATCAGGTGCAGACAGAGATTGCCCTGGAAAACGAAGCCATACTGTGCTCATTCCTGGTGTTCAAAAATCTCACAGTACAATGCATCGTGGGCCTTGACGCGCTTAGGGAACTGAAGGCAAAAATTGACCTCTCCCGAGCCAGATGGACCTTAACGTATCTAAACCGACAAATTGATCTGGCATAAATGAGGACTCCGGACGCGTATGTGAACTACTGCCAGAACGTCCGGGTAACTTTACAGGATCCTGACACGTTGAATCACAACAACTGTGTCGTAAATCAAGACAGCAGCGAACCCAAACCCAGTTGGGAAGGGGAAAATGCTATTGTTAAGCAACATATTGCATCAAAAGTAGCCGAATCTTTGTACCTGAGCCTGTCACAGCAATCTGATTTGAGCCACGTGCTGAACCAATTTGTGCAAGTGTTTTCAGAAAAACTGGGGATAATAAGAGAGTATGAGTTCGACATGCAAGTAAAACCTCACCAAACTTTCTGCCGTGCCTCCTATTCAATACCATGGTCGAAAAGACAAACCGTGGGGAGAGAAATTCAGAGAATGCTGTGGTGGCAAATAATAAAACCATTTATATCCAGGTATACTGAAGGGTATAAGTCTAAAATGTGTAGTATGTAAAGGTAGATGTAAGTTGTATGCCTAGTTAGTAAGAGTTCTTTCATGTTTATTTGGCTTTATTCTTGTGCTTGTTAGATATAGAGTAGTTGCTAAGTGTATGTATGAGTGAGTTGTGACAGAAGTGGAATACTGCACTTAAATAAGTGCCGTGACAGAAAAGAGATTAGCAAATGAATTTGTGTAAGGACGCTCTGTACAGGATAAAAGGGAAGAAGCATTGTGCATGGTCGTCGGACACGCACATTAACAGCGAATCGCTGTACAAACGCGAGAATTAACGTAATAAAAAATTTCAAACAGAATATTATCTCTTAACTTCCACACTGATTCCAGCTTGAAGGCACTTGCAGGTACACCTGTGCACAAGCAAGGCAGCTGCAAACGCAACAATGACAAAAGTTTCTGAATCAGTGTTGAATGAATAAATAATACACATGTCATAAAACCTACTGAACTCACGGGTCCAGTATGGCCAACTGGTCAACACTTTAAATAAGAGGTGACAACTATGCCAGTCACTGAATACTAAGTGATAAACGGACCTAGAAGGAACTGTAATTGTACCACATAAAAACATGTAAAATGGAAAGCATATTTATAATGTAATTTTAGTAATATGCAATAAACCATGTTCCAATTTAAAAGTGACTACCCGAACGCTCAAATAGTGAAAAGACAAATAAACTGAACTACGAATTGGAACGACATAAAAGTGTGAACAGTTAACTGTGTAAGAACACAATACGTGTGACTGTGTTTAACAGTGGAAGACTGTTCTGAAAGTATGGCGAACAAAAGAATAAAAATCAATAGCTTAAATGGTGTGCCTTTCTTAGAAAACAATTTGGATGCGAAACATGATAGACATTCACAGTGTGGATAAATGTTTCTGCAAAGAAGTGAGACTTCTGATGAACAGAGCCATAGCAGTGGACTGTGTGAATAGCTATAGGTAGCGCACAGCGAACTGTGGTTTCCGGACTGGCAGAAGCACGCTGGAAGCAATGCAGGACAAGTGGTATGAAGCAAAAAGTGTCACCGCGATGTACTCAACTGAACACTCACCATAGTGACAGTGTGTACTTCGATCGAGTGAACACTTAGCTTAAAACTACAGTTATGTTAAATCAGTGGAAAATGTGTGAGTTCGAACCAGAACTTATTTAAAGATCTGGAACTCACTCGTTCATACATTCTTACAATGCATTCCATACGCAGTGAACACGAATGACTGTGGAGTGTTTGGGAAACTAATGAATTTTCTTCCAACATTTGTAGCAGGTATATTTATTTTATTATGCTGATGAAATGATACTCGGTTAAATGTTTACATGTCGCGTGACACGGTGAGCGATAGGCGGTTGTCCTGTCCGTGCAGTGGGTGCGGCGCCCCACCCACTGACCGGCAGTTGTTCACGCCTACGTCACTGCTTGGGCCAACGAACCGGCGCCGGCTGCAACAAGCGGTCACAGTCGCTATGGTCTACGTCAGCAGCGACACACCGCCAGACCAGCAAAAAACCGCCGTCGGCAACGTTTACCTCAATCAGATCCAAAAATATTGTAGTCGACGATAAACTGATACACCATGCAAAATTGTAACAAACATAACTACTCAAAAACATAACGACTAAAACAACTATCTGTACAAAAGAAAAAAGGACTGTTGTACGTTATGTAATTTCATGTTTTAATGATGAATTTTTGTAATGTAAATGTATATGTATATATTTGTCTGTTAATTTGTGTGCAGGTGCTACACATTCAATGTAAAATCAAAATTAACCATAATAACAGCAATCCGAAGCCTCCGGGCGGGTTTTTTGGCCCGTTTTTTTCCTTTACGCCTGTAACCCGAATGGGGGAGTGTAAGTCACAGTGCTTTGGGTCTGTAAGGTACCAGATTGTTCCTCTTCATAATAAAAAAGAAAGGCAGATGGGACTGATAGACATTCTCACCTGTAATTGTGAATTATGTATGACATCCATAATTGTGAAATGAACAGAGTACTGAGCAGTGAATTGAAATAGATGGGCCAAACATGAACTTCTGGCTGTCCACAAAACTGAACTAAAAATAAAACCGTGGTGAGTCTCTACATAAACAGTGGGCTTTATTAGGTACACTCTCACTAGGGGGCCCATGTGACGGTATGTCACATAAAAATTGACATTTTTATTGGTTGTAAACAGTGAACAATGTTCTGAAGTGTTAAGGGTGAACTAAAAATTATTTGTAAATACTTAAATATTTTACGTACATAATTAGTATAAAAGATACAGTTATTGTTCTAGAAACAACTGATATGCAGTGATAATTTAAAAGTAGCGTCTTTATTTAAAACCTGTCTATGAAAATAAAAAAAGGATCGTTAAGAGACGCGATTGTATGGCTGAGGAGGAAGGACGTACTTTAGGGGACTCACACTGTTTTGTTTCACAATACGGAAGGCAGCCATTGAGCGGCTACACATATTTTATGTAAGTTATTCGGTATTCTGCTAAAATAAACTACTTATTGTTATCACAAAATGAATTTCTTTGTAATAGTTGTCACCTCAAATGGTCAAGCAGCTAGTTATTTTTAATAAGCATTTTTTCAGTAATTTGGACTGCGGGAAGCTGATCTTCCAATGCAGCCTCTGGTCGGCCATTATGCCCTGAGGTATTAATTTATTTTTCAAAGTGTTAACAGTAACTGTAAATGCGAAAGATTTCGTTGTAAGAACCTTTCTAAATTGCAACAGGTAATTAATTTACGTTAAAGTTCATATTTAAAATTATACAGATTCCATGAGTTCAGTAAGTTTTATCTTGGCCACTTCACAGCAATAATCGAAAGTCTCTCAAGCCTTGTTTTGCAAACAATAAACAGAAATTAACAAAATTACATTCAATTCACTTAACGGCAATTATACTTTAGTCATCAGGTCCAAAATCTAAAGTTGGTACATGAATAACATTGGCCCTTCAAGAACTCATTTCCTAATTTCTGATGCACATATGTAAAAGTGATAAGAAAAGATAATATCCCCGAGAGAAAGAATCATGCTCTAACAAAAGAAAAATTCACCTGATAATTTTTTTACGTATATAACGTAACATCTTGGAGGATATTACAGAAGATGAGCTCCAGAAATGTTACCATCAATGGCAGAAACGCTAGAAAAAGTGTGTGCAATCAGAAGGGAACTACTTTGAAGGAGACAACACTAAACTTGACTAAAACAGTAAGCAAAATTTTCTTTCATATCAGTCTCATTACTTTATTGTCGCACCTAGTATATTCTCTTATGAAAATTGTCATTCATAATCCATCAAAATTCAAAAATAACAGCAAACTGTAGAGTGACAACATTAGAAGAAAGGATGATCTTCACTATTTTGGATTAAATCTCACTTTGACACAGAAAGAGGTGAATTATACTGCCACAAAAATCTTTGGTCATTTACCAAAAAGTATTAATAGTTTGGCAGATAGTCAACCAACATTTAGAAGCAAATTAAAAGAATGACTGAATGACAACTCCTACTCAATAGATGAATTCTTAGATATGAAGTAGTAACTGTAAAAAATAATTAATTAATTATTTTGTGCAAAGAAAACGTATGTTAAAGTGCCATGTTCCACATCATTACGAATTGTCGTATTCTTGATCTATGGAACAAGGATTAATATATGTATGTTTGTTTGTATGTCATGTCCTGTCTCAACATTCTGCTTTCCATTTTAAATCGCAACATCCACACTGGCTGTCCCATCTCGTCACGTCATGTCACGTCACAGCACCATCAAGGTTTCTCTGGAGGGAAGTTTTGCCAACTGAAGTCATCTGTTCGTTTGTTCATCATGTGACCCCAAGCTCATTTCCTCTGGATACATGGCCATGCACAGGTCTCTGTATTTCATTTCGTTTGGTTTCTGTGGTTGTTTTTCATCCCTTATTTGTTATAAATTGTTTCGTTTCATTATTTATTTTGTTAAAATCTATAAGAAATGCAAAAAGATTAATTGAATCAGTGAGGGAGCAATCTGAATTCTACGACATGAGCATACTAAATTACTTGCTCTCCACTACATTTGTAAAGTGTATTTTTATACATACCTGAACTGTATTTCTTACAATGAAATGTATTGCAATATGGCTCCAGCTTGAAATGACAAGAGTACTGCGGGTAAAATCAGACAATTACTAGGTGGAATTCATTTGTATGTTGTAAGGCATTTGTACCGTGTTATGAAGAAACTGAAACATTTAGACAATGAAAGGTGTTTCTTTAAGTATGCTTTTGGCAGGCTTATTTATTGTTAAATAATTCTCTGGAGTCCAATAAACGTTAATTTTGTACAAATGTGGACTCCAGCATCCACGTACACGAGCTACCACAGTTGAAAACCATCTTTCGAAGATCGTAATGCCCAAGAAAAAACATCTCAGGAGAGCAATGTTAGTTGAGATCATGTGACTTGAATTTACTTGACGTGCATGACGTGATAGACCTTGACGTGACGGTTACATGACGTGGCAGTTCGTGACGGAAAGGTGTCATGACAGCCAGTGTGAACTGGCGTTAAAAAATCCGTCTGTATAAAGTGAGCGTATAGCTCAATGGCAGATGACAATGAAGGTCAATTCACACAATTCACACAACTCACATCAAAACATTCTGCAGTGCATTTCATATGGCAGCACCCACACTGGCCACCCCTCCCATTCCATTATGTCACGTCACAGCACCGTCGAGGTTACTTGGAAAGAAAGTTTTGGTTGTTGACGTCATCCACTCGTTATTAATCAAGTGACCCTGAAGTCATTTCCACCTGATACACAGCCATGTGCACATCTCCATATTTAGTCTTGTCTTGGCTGTTGTGGTTGACATCAGTTGTTGGTTGTTCCATTTTGTTATTTATTTTGTTAAAGTTTACAATTTTATAATAAATGACGAAAGATTAATTGAATCAGTGAGGCAGCAGTCTGAATTGTGCAAAATGAGTGTACTAGATTACTTACCTTCTACAGTATTTACAAAGTTCATTTATATAAACACCTGTACCATATTTAACATTTTACAATGATATGGACTGTAATTATAGCTGCAACTTGAAGTGAATATGCTAATGTGGGTAGTATCAGATTGACTACCAAGCGGAATTTATTTGTGTGTTGTCAGGCATGTGTGATGTTTCATGAAGAAACGGGCTGAAACCTTCAGAAACTGCAACAGTGGCAAAATGCTTTTTTGTGAAGTGCGCATCTAGTAATGTATTAGAGTTATTTGTTTAAATATTTGTTTGTGACAGGTTAATTTATTGTTAAATAGCTCTCTGGATTGTGTGTGAGTTTCGCAAGCATCAGTGGTCAACATTTATGTGGTTTCACTAGCTAACCCAGTACTACTAAAAGCCAAATACAACACATAAAAACTATAAATCTTGTAGGGAAAGGTATTGTGGGAAATATAACTATTGCTCAAAAATTTCGTTGCAGTCTGGTCCCTATAATCCCTCAAACCAACCAACCTCAAAAATTTCCACTGGATTGGCAACTAAACGTAAGCCTAAAGAAACCAATTTTTCAAGGGATGTGATGACAGCTCATAACACTGTGTTCTTTATAGTAATTTGTGGTACAATTTGGTTTTCAAGAGATGAACCAACTGGTGTTTCGAGTTCCTAAATTTTGAACAAATGCCGATTTCTCTTCCTCGAGCTCCTTGTACAGTGAAAGAACTTCTCCTTCTGTACCTCGTGATGACATTTTTTGGACCCACATTCTTTTCTGCATTATTTTACACTTCTGTCTTCCTTCTCTAATGTATAAGCTGTACCTGAAAGCTGCACTTCATGCGTTGCTGCTCTCATCTAAAACTTTCCCCTCTTTGGGGAAGCGTGTGGGGGAGTATGTAACCTTGCGGCTTTTACTCCTCTGTGTACTTGTGTGTGTGAATTTATCTGTGTTTTTTTGGCGTCTGTGAAATGTGATGAATGTTCTGTATGTGTCTGATACTTGCATGAGGTTGGCGAGATGATTGTTATTTTGGGGGTGGGAAGCGGATTAGGATTTGGATATAGGGATGTTCTCTTCGACTTAGTCGTCGAAGACCGTCATAGGGCGTTTGTTCTTGTCACAGGACATGCCATACCGACCTACAGAGTAGATGAGGTTATTTCCAGATCTGGAAGAGCTCTCGTAGAAATCCCTTGCCAAATCTTGGAATCATTCTTTGAGGAGTGGGATTTCGGCAGCGGCGTGCAGATCATCAGTGGGGAATCCAAGGGGTAGGTGCAGTGCCCTCCTGAGGGCGCGGTTTTGCAGCCTCTGGAGTTTGTCCAGATGCTGCTTTGCTGCGTATCCCCAGATGGGGCATGTATATTCCATTACTGGCCGGATCAATGACCTGGTACACATTTACTCCCACTGGGCAGGGAAGGGAGATGGTTGAGTTCAGGATTGGGTATAGGATGGACATTCTGGCGCAGATCTTCCTGTGGATCTCGTCTATGTGAGGTTTCCGCTTAAGACGAGAAGCCAAGGTTACGCCAAGGTACTTGGCGGTTCTGCGCCAGGGGAGTTGGGTTCCGTTTAGGTGAAGATGGAGAGGGGGGGCGTTAAGGAGGTTCGCAAGTTCCGAGCCTGTGGGTAATCAGCATAGCCTGCATCTTTTTAGAGTTCATGCTGATGCGCCGGCCACGGGCCCAGGTTTCTGTGTCATCTAAGTAAAACCCTTTGTAGCCTATGGATGACCAGGTCCTTGTTCGCATTTCTCGTGTAGAAGGCTGTGTCGTCTGCATACTATGCAGTGTGCACTAGGGGGGCCACTGGTGTGTCTGCAGTGTACAGGCTGTACAAAATGGGCCCCAGGACCGATCCGTGTGGCACCCCAGCACGAATACACCTTTTGGTGGAGGTAGCAGTTTCTACTTTGACGTAGAAAGTTCTATTTGTGAGATAGCTTTGGATTAGCTTAACTATGCTCCCAGGAAACTCTTGTGTGTACAACTTGTAGAGTAGCCCTCTATGCCATACTGAGTCAAAGGCTTTGGCTATGTCTAGTAGCACTATCCCACAGTAGCCTCTGTGGTTGAAACCCTCTGTGGCTGCTTCAACTACTCTCATGACCCGTTGTGGGGCAGAGTGGTTCTGCCGGAATCTGAATAGGAAGTCCGACAGAAGTTGCTCTCTGGTAATATGTTCCTGTATGGGTCTTAGCAGGAGGCGCTCATAGATCTTGCTGAGAGGTGACAAGAGGCTAATCGGCCTGTAGTGCTGCAGGAATAGAGGGTCTTTCCCTGGTTTGTGTATCGCGACCACTTCCACATGTTTCCAGCAAGCTGGGAACTCGCGGGATCGAGTAATCTCGTTGAGGACGTTCGCGAGGTGTGTGATCGCTATGGGTAGGAGATTTTTGACTAACTGATTGGTGACACTGTCGTGTCCTGGCGCCTTTTTCGTGGGGAGGGACCTAATTACTCTTGCCATGTCCTCAGGGGCGAAAAGTGTGGGTTCGTCCTCTGGGTCCTCCTCAGCATTGAGGAAGACAGCCAGTTGACGACTGACTACCTTTTCATGCTCTTCATCCTGGGGTTCTGCTGCTTGAAACTGCTTCTCGAAGGAGTCGGCGAGGGCGTTGGCCTTCTCAGCATGGCTGTAGACCAGACCCCGCTCGCCGTGCAGTGGCGGCATCCTAGCGCGTCTTTTTGTGTACTGTTTGGTTGCTTGCCATAGTGTATGATCGTCTACTTTGAGAGCTGTGAGGCGGTTTTTCCATTGCTGGTTTCTGTGCTAATTGAGCGCAACCTTCAGTTCTCTTTGTAGACGATTGAGCAGCCTTCTGGTGGCCTGATTTCTGGTGATGTTCCACTCTTTTGCCACTCTGTTCTTATGTCGAATTTGAGCTAGCATGTGTTCCGGGAGCTGTATTTGCGGAGGTGGGCCATCCCTTTGTGGAGGAGTGGCCTCTTCCGCTGCCTGCAAAATGGTGCCTGTTAAGTCTTGCAGCGCTTGTTCTATTGTTTCGGCTGTAGGTGGCGGAGCGCGAGCGTTATCAGAGGGGACAGTTTCTTGGTATCGCTCCCAGTCTGTACGTTTGTAAAACGTCTGGTACTGTGGGAGTGCTACCCATTCTCCCACATCGACCTCTAGAATCATTGTGTTGTGGTCGGAGGACATTCTGTTGATTGTCCTTGCGGCCACAAACGCTGTGATCCTCCTAGTGAGAGCTATATCTAACACGTCGGGCCTGCCTCCATTTTTTGGAAAATGTGTGGGCTCGACTGGACCCATGTTTCGAAGTGGTGGGTGCGCGCTAGTTGTTGCAGGTTGGCGCCTGCTCTAGAGTTTACTCTAGAATTCCATTCAGGATGTTTGGCATTGAAGTCGCCACCTGTTATGAGTTTGCCTTCAATTTGCCCTAGAGCAGCAATGTCCTCCTCATCTATCTGGCCCTGTGGGGGTCGGTAAATTGCCACAACTGTTAGGGGTCCGATGGCGGTGGTTACTTCCACCGCCACAGCTTCGATTTTGTTGGTAGCTGGTAAGAATACCTGGTGGTGGGGGATCCCTCTTTTTATGTATATGGCCACTCCTCCACCTTGGGTTAGCCAGTCTTTATGGTAGCTAACGTAGTTGGGAACTGTCGCTTTTGTCCCAGTTTTAGGCGGGTTTTCCCCATCATGCATATGTCGATGGAGAACTCCTTCATGAGTTCTCTGAAGTCGACCTCTTGACTAACAATGCCATCTGCGTTAAAGACGCACATTATCAGGCCTTAGATGTTTGGTCTATCCATGATGGGGCTTTGAAACTACTGAGGAAGTCACAGAGGGGAGCGACTGCTGGACTGCTGCCTAAAGGGCAACGAGGATCTGTGTGTTCTGCCTCTGGGCCTCCCTGAATTCCTTCATCATTTCCATGACGAGGTTCATGGTCTGGACCATAATGCCTAACACCTGATCCGAGAGTGTGGGCTGTGTGTGGGGTTCTCTAGAGCTTTCTCTGCCATGGTGGACCTGGTCGTTGTTGCTGTGTGTTTCCCGGTGTTGTTCTTGTGACTGTGTCTGATGTTGTGGTGATGGGGCTATGTTTACATGGCTTCTTGAAGAAGAAACCACTTTCGCGTATGTTGCCCTTGGTGTGTCCAGTCTTGGTTTTACCCAGACCCTGTCCGTGTGTGTTGTCATTTTTTTGTTCTCTTGTGTGACTGGATGGGTTGATGGTGTTTTGTTTGCGTGTATGGGGGGCGGCCTTAGCGCCCTTTGCCTCTTGTGAGTGTCTTTTGTGGACCTCACAACCTTGGTAACCTGCTGTGTGGTTTTGCCACACAGTGTGCACCTTATTTGTGGGTCCATGTGTTCTAGTGTGCATGCCCTTGTGTCATGGGCCTCAGCGCATTTTCTGCACCTTACTGCCATGGTGCAGTGTGCTGCAATGTGATTCAGGCCCTGATACCTGAAGCACTGCACTGTCTTGTTCTTGCGGTGCAGTGGTTCAGTGGTCACAGGCACGGCCAGGATCATTATTATTTCCCATTTGTTTTGAGGGATTTCTGGCAGTGTGACCTGGTATAGGGGCCATTTGCTTCCTATGTTGCCCATCTGCTGGACCGCCTTGACGACGTACCCCTGGGCAGTCAAGTCTGTTTTGATCGCCTGGGGGGACAGTTGTCTCAAGAGGTCTCTGATCACGATGTTCTTGTTTAGTGTTTTTGTTGTGGGGAATGTGTAAGGGGGTAAGTTTTTGTTGTTAAAAAGTGTTTTGACTGTGGAGTAGTCTTCAAGTGCGAATACTGTTATTTTGATTTTATCACCACTGGCAGGTTTTGGCTGGAAACTGCCTCATAATGCAAAGATCGAAATTCTCGCGAAAAAACAATTGAGGACAGACATAAGAGTTCACAGTTTGAATCTGCCAGGAAGTTTCATATCAGCGCACACTCCGCTGCAGAGTGAAAATCTCATTCTGATAACTTCCTCCCAGTTCTCTGATGTCTGTTGCCTCCAGCTTGTAATGGAGAATTTGTTGGTCTACTGCATCAAATGTCTTGGGAAGATCTAGATTGATTCCTGTTACACTTTTGTTATTGTATAAATTTCTACAGGCTCTTCTGACGGGTCTGTATAGCTGTTTCTGTGCTGTGACCTGTACAGAAACCATGCCGATTACAGATCAGAAAATTGAAGGTGTCAGGGTAGTTTATGAGTCTGATTGTCATCAGTTTTTCAAAGATTTTTGAAAAATATTAAAGGAATGATATAGGTCTATAGTTTTCTACCTTATATGCATCTCTTTTTTCGAATAGTGGTCTAATGTAAGAAAATTTGAGGCTCTGTGGGAACACACCTTCACTGAACGATAAATTGACGATATTTACCAATGGTTCAAAATTTGTGAGACCATATTTTACATTAATGACACCAGCACTTCACCCATTCCTGCAGACATTTTTGGTTTCAGACTATTAATTACTTTCAACGTTTCATATTCATTAGTGGGACTGATTCTCATACTGCTGACTACTTTTGGTGCTGTGTTATTTTCTGTTGTTTGGAAAGTTCTTACTTGCCTTCTCAGGTGTACTTAGAAAGAAGTTATTTATGTAACTGGGCAAGGGTTCCTCCTTTATTTTAACGTGATCACTAGATTTACGTACAATATTCAGATGCTTATAGATATTTCCTATTTCTTTTTTCACAATTTCCCTGTAGTTCTTGATTTATTGTCTTTCTTCATTATTAGTATATCATAATTAAATACTTTTGCTGTATTAATTACCCTACTTTTTTGTAGTTTCTTAAATTTAAAAGAAAAATTAGGGTCTGTAAAAGCTTTCATTTCAGAGCTAAGTCTTTTCATAGTCTTGGAAGGATCATTTTATAGCAGCTGTAATCCCTGAATTTGTGTGTCTATGCATAGATGAGTTGGTTTTAACTAACCTTTTGGAAAGCACATTTCAGAATTTTTAATTGTCTGTGACAGTACTTCTGTACAGCATTGGTTAGTCAGTGTGACAGCGAACTGGTTACAATTCTCAGGGGAGAAAAGTCTTTTATATACCTATACCAAGTTCTGTTTTTGTATTTATTGGAACTGTGAGAACTTTAATGATGAGTGCATTGCGATAAGATTTCCTAGTTCAGTATTCATAGCTTCTGTGTCTGAGGTTTCTATATTTTAAGATATATTGTCATGAAATCTTTGAAGTGGTTGTTAACTTTCTAGGGCTATTTATATCGTTTGTGTCAAGAACATTACAATCATATGGCTTATGCAGAGAGTCTCACGTATTATTCTCTTCCAGGCCTCGCAGTGCTCTTGTTATGGTATCTTTCCTATTTCCCACATAACTTCAAGACACAGCTTCAGTGTAGTACGAGGGCCATCATCATTCACTGTTATCAACAGGCACAACTCATAATCCTCTAAGTAATTTGAAGATTGAATATTCCTCCTGTGTCTCAGATTGAATGGCCCCTCATCCTAATCATCTACATTTTTCTCTGTGTCCTCAAAAGAATCTTCTCTGTTTCCTCTGTCTCCATTTATTTCTTGCCCTTCACTAAGCTGACTTCTGTTTTCTTCCACAACCTCAATTCTCATTTCTACACCTTTCCGCCCTACTGAGTCTGAAATTTTATTGATGTTCTCTTCAACATAGCAAACAGTATCTGATTCTATTACAAGGACGCCAGTTTTCTCCTTCTTTTCAGATAGTGCTAGTAGCAAGCAAACTATATCTCTACGCAACTCAGTTTTCTTTGGAAAGTATAAATATTCTCTTCCCCTTCACATCACTAACATAATCCATAAATAAACCTATGTTATTTTTGGGGACTAGTTTCAATCTCTTTTCTTTTAGTACAAGGACAGACACATGAGCCCCAAATATTTTCAAATCTTGTAAGGGTAACTCTGCCATAAAAGCCCTCAAAAGGAGTTTTACCTCTGACAGGTCTTAAAACCAGTTCGGTTTAGTATGTAAGCCACCATGGTAATTGCTTCAGCCCAGAAATGTTTGTGCATTCCTGAAATCATTGAACAATCAGCTTTAACCCTGCTGCACAATCCTCTTTGAGCTCTTCCATTTTGCTGTGGTGTATACATGGTGTTTCTTTGATGGGCTATACCATTTTCGCTCAAATATGTACTTAATGCAGTATTCATTAGCTCCAATCAATTAGCACTCTTAAGAGCTTTAAATTTAGGAACAGTTTTTCTCTCAGGTGTTCCAAGAAAGTTCTTGACCAAACCTTTATCACTATCCTTTTGTTTCACAAAAAATACTTTGCAATAACCCGCTTAGTCACCCTTCAAAAATAAAATATTTTTCGCTTCTCCTGGCGAAGGTGTCTCCATAGATCTGCAGAAGTCTGCATGGATCAATTCAAGCGGGACATTAGCTCTTGACTAACTAATGGGGAAAGGCAAGTGATCCTCATCCGCCCAACACTCTTCACAAGTGACAACGATGTCAATGAAGACCACTTCTTTAGGTGACAATGACACTCTCACATCTGTAATGCTTTTGGACAAATTTACCAGACCAAAATTCATTAACTAACACACTATCGATCTTGACCAATTAAAGTCTCTAGTGTCATTACTGTTAACTAACTACACACATCATAGTAATCATCAATAGTTCTGATTGTGTTCTATTTAAAGAAAATAACATACGAAACATTTTACTGACGCGTTGGATACCATACGAACTTCTCCTTTACTGTTCAGAAATTCACATTGCTCCTTGTCTGACACTGAACACATATCTTTCTCCAACTCAGTTCCTATCGAAAACATACTGAATTGCAGTTCAGGCCCAAAAAGCAAACTAATAAGCACTGTTCCGATAAACTTAATCCCATTCCACACTTCAGTTCCGCAGTACCACGACCAATCACATCATAAAGTTTACCATCACTCAGAGTAGTTTTACTAAGATTTGCACACTGTGCAGTTTTTTGAAAATTCTCTCTTATTGCATATTTGCTCACAAGCACCATTGTCAACGAACCAGTAATCTTCTAGGTCATCTTCTTGACTCATAAACGATAAAGGAAATGACTTCTTGAGCCTTTTTGCCTTCCCTGGACTTCAAAAATCCATAGTCTGACTTGAAACAACCTCTTTTCTTATAGTAATTGCAGCTCCTCATTTCCATCTTCGCTTTATTTGTACAGTCTTTTGCAAAAGACCCTCTTTACTCCAAGCATAACAGGTAGTTTTTTGCTGGCTTCTTACAAGGGACAAAGCTATCTCTTACTGATAGCACTGCATCCTCTCTGTTCCTCGATGAGCAATCTTGGAGTTAACTTGTTAAGTGTTTGCTCTCAAAGGGGATGGCCTCCCATGCTGAACAGGAATGTTTATATCTCTCTTGCAATCACATCAACACCTTGGTTATTATCATTTTCTCCGAAAGTGGTTTACCCACTTGCTTCAATTTTCTGTCAGTTTCTTCTATTTTCAACATAACTGTAACCACTGAGTCATCACCAAACTGGAGGCAGAAAAACTTTTGCTGAAGTACATGAACTCTCACCACAGACTCTTTCAATGCACTAATACATCAAATGTATTCACAATTGCGAATATGGATAACCATTAGCTATAGTACAGAATGATGACAATGAAAATTTGTGCCAGACTGGAACTCGAATCTGGATTCCTTTGTTTTTTGGATTCTTAATATCTATGTGATTGACAATGCATAATAAGCCTTTTCCTCTGAATATCACTTCCTTCTGGAATTTCCACACTGCCCAGTTGTCCCCTGCAGACAATTTCAAGCTCTGATGTGAGGACTGTTCCAATGCATCACACCAACACCCTGTCGGTAACATAAAATTTGCTGTTCTCATCGAAAAACTCTGCCATTACCTGAAAACAGACTTATATACCTGGGCCCATAACCTGTAACGAGGGACAGTAATCAAAGCTCGATAATAAGTCTGTTTGTGCAGAGTTTACTTAAATAATGGCACACAACTCAATGTTAGATGGCAACAAGGCACAGAGAGGCAAAAAATTTTCATACACTGAAGTTAACAAAATGCAGGGAGGGGCGCGTGCGCATTGGCGCATTTGTATGTCCATTTGTGTGGACACAATATTTGCAAATAAATGATGCAGCTCATAATCTTGTAAGATTTCTGGACTAATTAATAAATAAGCTGATTATGGAACCTTGTTCATACTGTCGCAGTGGGTTGTATCAACATCTTGGTTTGAGGGACCACACCCTATAGTGGTTTGTATGCAGGAAACCCCCCCCATGAACCATGGACCTTGCGGTTGGTGGGGAGGCTTGCGTGCCTCAGCGATACAGATAGCCGTACCGTAGGTGCAACCACAACGGAGGGGTATCTGCTGAAAGGCCAGACAAACGTGTGGTTCCTGAAGAGGGGCAGCAGCCTTTTCAGTAGTTGCAAGGGCAACAGTCTGGATGATTGACTGATCTGTCCTTGTAACAATAACCAATACGGCCTTGCTGTGCTGGTACTGCGAACGGCTGAAAGCAAGGGGAAACTACAGCCGTAATTTTTCCCGAGGGCATGCAGCTTTACTGTATGATTACATGATGATGGCGTCCTCTTGGGTAAAATATTCCGGAGGTAAAATAGTCCCCCATTCGGATCTCCGGACGGGGACTACTCAAGAGGATGTCGTTATCAGGAGAAACAAAACTGGCGTTCTACGGATCGGAGCGTGGAATGTCAGATCCCTTAATCGGGCAGGTAGGTTAGAAAATTTAAAAAGGGAAATGGATAGGTTGAAGTTAGATATAGTGGGAATTAGTGAAGTTCGGTGGCAGGAGGAATAAACTTCTGGTCAGGTGACTACAGGGTTATAAACACAAAATCAAATAGGGGTAATGCAGGAGTAGGTTTAATAATGAATAGGAAAATAGGAATGCGGGTAAGCTACTACAAACAGCATAGTGAACGCATTATTGTGGCCAAGATAGATACGAAGCCCACACCTACTACAGTAGTACAAGTTTATATGCCAACTAGCTCTGCAGATGACGAAGAAATTGAAGAAATGTATGATGAAATAAAAGAAATTATTCAGATTGTGAAGGGAGACGAAAATTTAATAGTCATGGGTGACTGGAATTCGAGTGTAGGAAAAGGGAGAGAAGGAAACATAGTAGGTGAATATGGATTGGGGGACAGAAATGAAAGAGGAAGCCGCCTGGTCGAATTTTGCACAGAGCACAACATAATCATAACTAACACTTGGTTTAAGAATCATGAAAGAAGGTTGTATACATGGAAGAACCCTGGAGATACTAAAAGGTATCAGATAGATTATATAATGGTAAGACAGAGATTTAGGAACCAGGTTTTAAATTGTAAGACATTTCCAGGGGCAGATGTGGACTCTGACCACAATCTATTGGTTATGACCTGTAGATTAAAACTGAAGAAACTTCAAAAAGGTGGGAATTTAAGGAGATGGGACCTGGATAAACTAAAAGAACCAGAGGTGGTACAGAGATTCAGGGAGAGCATAAGGGAGCAATTGACAGGAATGGGGGAAATAAATACAGTAGAAGAAGAATGGGTAGCTTTGAGGGATGAAGTAGTGAAGGCAGCAGAGGATCAAGTAGGTAAAAAGACGAGGGCTAGTAGAAATCCTTGGGTAACAGAAGAAATATTGAATTTAATTGATGAAAGGAGAAAATATAAAAATGCAGTAAGTGAAACAGGCAAAAAGGAATACAAACGTCTCAAAAATGAGATCGACAGGAAGTGCAAAATGGCTAAGCAGGGATGGATAGAGGACAAATGTAAGGATGTAGAGGCCTATCTCACTAGGGGTAAGATAGATACCGCCTACAGGAAAATTAAAGAGACCTTTGGAGATAAGAGAACGACTTGTATGAATATCAAGAGCTCAGATGGAAACCCAGTTCTAAGCAAAGAAGGGAAAGCAGAAAGGTGGAAGGAGTATATAGAGGGTCTATACAAGGGCGATGTACTTGAGGACAATATTATGGAAATGGAAGAGGATGTAGATGAAGATGAAATGGGAGATATGATACTGCGTGAAGAGTTTGACAGAGCACTGAAAGACCTGAGTCGAAACAAGGCCCCCGGAGTAGACAATATT
This sequence comes from Schistocerca americana, assembly GCF_021461395.2. Classification (NCBI taxonomy): domain Eukaryota; kingdom Metazoa; phylum Arthropoda; class Insecta; order Orthoptera; family Acrididae; genus Schistocerca; species Schistocerca americana. Next base: position 463,379,287 of record NC_060120.1, on the reverse strand, counting down.
CCATTGGAACTACTGACGGCCGTGGGAGAGCCAGTCCTGACAAAACTCCACCATCTGGTGAGCAAGCTGTACGAGACAGGTGAAATACCCTCAGACTTCAAGAAGAGTATAATAATTCCAGTCCCAAAGAAAGCAGGTGTTGACAGATGTGACAATTACCGAACTATCAGCTTAATAAGTCACAGCTGCAAAATACTAACACGAATTCTTTACAGACGAATGGAAAAACTAGTAGAAGCCAACCTCGGGGAAGATCAGTTTGGATTCCGTAGAAACACTGGAACACGTGAGGCAATACTGACCTTACGACTTTTCATAGAAGAAAGATTAAGGAAAGGCAAACCTACGTTTCTAGCATTTGTAGACTTAGAGGAAGCTTTTGACAATGTTGACTGGAATACTCTCTTTCAAATTCTAAAGGTGGCAGGGGTAAAATACAGGGAGCGAAAGGCTATTTACAATTTGTACAGAAACCAGATGCCAGTTATAAGAGTCGAGGGACATGAAAGGGAAGCAGTGGTTGGGAAGGGAGTAAGACAGGGTTGTAGCCTCTCCCCGATGTTGTTCAATCTGTATATTGAGCAAGCAGTAAAGGAAACAAAAGAAAAATTCGGAGTAGGTATTAAAATTCATGGAGAAGAAATAAAAACTTTGAGGTTCGCCGATGACATTGTAATTCTGTCAGAGACAGCAAAGGACTTGGAAGAGCAGTTGAATGGAATGGACAGTGTCTTGAAAGGAGGATATAAGATGAACATCAACAAAAGCAAAACAAGGATAACGGAATGTAGTCGAATTAAGTCGGGTGATGCTGAGGGAATTAGATTAGGAAATGAGGCACTTAAAGTAGTAAAGGAGTTTTGCTATTTGGGGAGCAAAATAACTGATGATGGTCGAAGTAGAGAAGATATAAAATGTAGGCTGGCAATGGCAAGGAAAGCGTTTCTGAAGAAGAGAAATTTGTTAACATCGAGTATAGATTTAAGTGTCAGGAAGTCATTTCTGGAAGTATTTGTATGGAGTGTAGCCATGTATGGAAGTGAAACATGGACGATAAATAGTTTGGACAAGAAGAGAATAGAAGCTTTCGAAATGTGGTGCTACAGAAGAATGCTGAAGTTTAGATGGGTAGATCACATAACTAATGAGGAAGTACTGAATAGGATTGGGGAGAAGAGAAGTTTGTGGCACAACTTGACCAGAAGAAGGGATCGGTTGGTAGGACATGTTCTGAGGCATCAAGGGATCACCAATTTAGTATTGGAGGGCAGCGTGGAGGGTAAAAATCGTAGAGGGAGACCAAGAGATGAATACACTAAGCAGATTCAGAAGGATGTGGGTTGCAGTAGGTACTGGGAGATGAAAAGGCTTGCGCAGGATAGAGTAGCATGGAGGGCTGCATCAAACCAGTCTCAGGACTGAAGACCACAACAACAACACATGCAGGAAACAGTCACAGAGTGCGATGTTGCAGCTCCAAAACTAAAAATTAGGGGTATTTGTAATGCCTGCACTAACGAATACAATAAAATTCGAAAATCTTGAAAGCGCACTGCATCTGTAGATGACATTTACATGCCAACTGTTGGCTGGTTTGCCATGAAAGATAGAATTTTTGTCTCTGAGTGTTATTTATTTTATAAATGTATTTGCTACCCTGGACGAAATCAATTTTCAGATCTAAAACTTGTGTTTCACTTTCCTTTTATTTAACTGTTGTTATAGCTCTAATGTCATAACCCGAATTATAACATTAATATCTGCCTTTATGATTTCGTTTAACGCCATATTGGTAACAGTGCCACTGTGTAGAATTTTTGGCACCCTGTGCAAACGGTTATCTATGGTTTCACTGCACTAAGCTACTATCTGTGGCATCATTTTAGTAGTGTATGTGAACCCAGTTTAACTTAACCTTGTGGCTACAACGTTGTTTACAGTTAATGCAAAAACCATATTAAGATTTCCAATGGCAAAGTAAAAGCAACTTGCAAGGATAGCTAAATACCTCACTATATGTGCAACCGGATATCAGAAATAGACATAAATAGTCGAAATCTTAACTTTAGCTATGAAAGGACACACATCTCAGAAATTAGTACTACATGTAATGGCAATTATTTTTACTTTAGCTCTTATAACGCTAAAATACAAATGTCATTAATAAACAGATATGGTTAAAGGCTTGTTTGACCCATGGAAGAGTGTCATGGAGAGAGTGAAAAACCTGAACTTGTAGACATTTCAAGACAGATGCAACCTATCCCATGACAGCCTACTTACCAAGTTTCGAGAATCAGTTTTAAGTGAGGAATATATGAACATACTTCAGTCCCCTATGCATTCCTCCCATGAGGATTGTGAAAGCAAGATTTGACTATTACATTGCCCAGAGTGTCATTTAAACAATCGTTCCTCCTGCATTCCTTAAGCAAATGGAATGTGAAGAAGTCCTAATAAGTGATAGAGTAGGAAATACCCTCTAGATTGTACCTGAGCTGTTGAGCCCTTTGAGATCACAAGGTGAGCAAGCTCCTTGTCCTCAGATATAATGCTCTATGTGGTTATGACAGCTCCATGAATCTAGCAATAATACAAATTTTTCTCCCTCACTGGGAAACAAAACAATTTTCAAATATCTTTTGACCAGCTCAGACGTTTGTTTAACAGATTTTGATGCTGTCACAAGGGCAGTTGCGGCTTCAGAAAGGCATTCTCAGTCCAAACTCACCATTAGTTTCTTTCAAAAGTATGGAAAGGTCAGTGGTCAGTGTGCAAAAACCCTTTTGACAATCAGACCCAAGGACAAGGAACTAGCGCATCCAGTGATCCCCAAGGGTTCAATGGCACAGTTACAGTTGTTGTTGTTGTGGTCTTCAGTCCTGAGACTGGTTTGATGCAGCTCACCATGCTATCTATCCTGTGCAAGCTTCTTCATCTCCCAGTACGTACTGCAACCTACATCCTTCTGAATCTGCTTAGTGTATTCATCTCTTGGTCTCCCTCTACGATTTTTACCCTCCACACTGCCCCCAATACTAAATTGGTGATCCCTTGATGCCTCAACACATGTCCTACCAACCGATCCCTTCTTCTAGTCAAGTTGTGCCACAAACTTTTCTTCTCTTCTCCCCAATCCTATATAGTTATGAGATGTATATGGCTTTCGATGTTGGGAAAATTTTGTGAGAAGATTTTCAGATATAGTTCTGTTGGGTGATTATGGTGTCAATCTCCACTTGAGAAACAGTCACTAGTATATGATCAATTCTCTTCGCCAAAGGGGTTGGGTTGTTTGGGGGAGGAGACCAGACAGCTAGCTCATCGGTCTCATCGGATTAGGGAAGGACAGGGAAGGAAGTTGGCCGTGCCCTTTCAAAGGAACCATCCCGGCATTTGCCTGAGGTGATTTAGGGAAATCATGGAAAACTTAAATCAGGATGGCCGGACGCGGGATTGAACCATCGTCCTCCCGAATGTGAGTCCAGTATACTAGCCACTGCGCCACCTTGCTCGGTCTCTTCGCCAAGGCTTACCAATTTACTGAAATATGCCTGATAAAAATCAGGATATTTAGAAGGTGATCTGCGACAATTTGAAATCCTGCTGAATTTTGTTTCATACTAAGTGCTTTGTCGAGTATATTATGTGTAGAAATTTCTTTCATTTTATGGGCTAGGTGTACAAAAACTTTATGTTTTTAGCTTTTATTTACACATTATCATTATAATAATGATTTGTACCAATATAATAAGATATAATTTTTAATAAACAAAATATACATATGTGAAACAGTAAGCTAAAAAATCTAAAATAGCAATTTAAAACATAAAACAATAATAATGAAATTAATAACTAGACTAATAATAAATGTTTGGATATTTTAATTAGGTATGTTGAAAATACTCTGACAGCACATTGTGTGCAGTTTATTTTCCAGAAATGGTGTTTCAGAAACTAGCTTTATTACACATGGATGTTTGTAGCTTGAACACTCCTTTAATCTATGTTTTCAGTTTTCAAAATTAATTAATGGTAGCTAAGTACTCTGTATCATGTCAGTTTATTATAAAACTCGACTATACAGTATTCAAGAATGTTAGTTATGTATCAACTTTTACTTGAGAAACATTTTTTATGTATCATCGTTTCGAAGTTATTCCCTCCAGATCAAAAATGCCAAATCAGCTTTTGGGGTTTGTTTTACCACTTAAATGTGAAACTGGGGACAAAAAATATGTGTTGTGTTATTTTGCACCTTCCACATGCCCACCAAGTTTCATCAAGATCGTTTATTGACATTTGGGAATGTTTCCTTATGAGTCCTAGAAGATTTCCTGAGAAACAGATTTCATTTCTCCATCTCATTTCAGCAGCTACTCGTTTTTTTGTTTTCCCACTCTAAACATATATGTCTCTTACCACGAAAATCCACCTGTATTTTGTACCAATTTTCCTTAGGTTTCAAATTGCTAGTCTACATCCTAGACTTATATTAAAAAATTTCCATCAGTCCTGCATTAATCTTGCAAATAGGCAGAGATCTTTTGTGACTGCCTTTTTGTATATTAAAATTTGACAATGAATATCATCACAGTTTTTTGGCATGAGAATTTCCAAGATATCTGAACCTGCTCCTCATCAATGGAGCCTATTTTTGTCCATAAGTACATTTTATTGTGAGATTTCTTTATTATCTTTGTCTTATCAAAAATAATTTCCATGTTGTATTCTTTCCCAACCATAGTACATTCTCTACCAGGTACTGCTAAAATATTTCCAGTGACTCTCTAACTACCATGACATCTATACATTTTGTCTTGTTAATAAATGGGCCTACCATCTTCATATCTCAAAATTTTGCTAATTATCTTTCACCAGGCACTCTTTCTACACAGGGCACAATTTAGGAGACATGCATCATGTTTTTCCACATCTCTCTCAATTTTAATTCTTTTTGTGGCTCCATTTTTCTTTTTTTTGGATTCATGTATGGGTTGTAAAGTGGTCTTCAATCTTTATGTTTCCTCTAGTTTGCTTTCCTAATTCCACAAATTGTATGCAATCGCCAGAAAATAAACAAAAACATAACCATTCACTGTCACCAATAAGCTTTCTAGTACAATTCACAGCAATTCAGTAGTGTTTCTTGTCTCCTTCTCGTTTTAGTTTCTGATGATCTTCTTCCATAACATTTTCCATCTTATCTTCCATTCTTCCAAGTGTCTGGGAGCTGAATACGCATTAATTTTCCTGTGTATAAAATAAGACACACAGTACTGTAAACACTTAATTGATTTGTCTTCAGTCTCTTTTATACCTAAGAATTATTTTGGCAAATTCCATTTTTTAATTTAATTCCAAATTAAGTCATACTGTTTACTACATTGTCTCAAAATTTCTTCACCAAATGAACTGTCAGCACCTGAAACTTTTGCCTACCACATTTTTTTCAATTATTTGAGTCATTTTTCTGTTTAAAACTTTAGGTCCTTTCTTGCCCTTCTCTATTCTCTCTTCCATTTTTGATAACTTTCAGTAGGTATATTCCTCTTGTGAAAAACATCGAGTGCGGGTTCCTCCCTGAGTTTTAAAGTCTGTGAATCATTACTGATTAGCTAGCCTTATTCATTTATTATTCCACCAATGAACACACTTCTTCCTAGAATACAGCTTCATTCCTGTGTTTTATAGTTCATCAAGTCATACATTCCTTGTCTTTGAAGTCCATTATTGCTCAAAAACCTCATCTATATACTTCATGGCAGACTGAAATTGTATGCTGGGCTGGGACTCGACACTGGAACTGTGCCATTCACAAGCAATGTTTTTAGCATTTTTATACTATTTGGAAAGGCGGAAAACGTTTGACAACACTGAAGTCGTGAGGATGGGTATGGTTTCATACCAAGGCAGCTCTGCTTGTAAGAGCATTGTCCGCAATAGGCAAGGTTCAAAGCTTAATCCCTGGTGCAGCACACAGTTCTACACTTCTAGGAAGATTCAGAACAGTGCACACTCCATAGCAGGGCGAAGGTTTCTTTCCAGTAAATCATTATATCCCTTCTGTTTCATAATTGTTTGAACTTCTAAGTTCTTTATCAGTACCGAATATTTACTTTCTCCTTCCTTAAATTTACTCATTTGGGTTATTCATGATTTCCTTGGTATCATTTTAATCTTGCTGACCTACTTGTTGTACATATCCAAGAGAACCTCTTCAAGTCTTCCACAAATGTTTCTCTAGAGCCTCCATAACGTATATTTCCTTAAATACACTTAATACGGTTTCTTTAATTTCTTTTCATTATTTCTCGATTTCTGCAAATTCTGTTTTTGTTTCTTTCTCTACATTCCACCGAAAGATTTTAGTCCTGTCTGTACTGCTGTTTTCAGTTGATGTATACTATTTGTGAATACCTGTTTGGTTACCATGTAACAAATCTTGCATTGGCCAAAGTGTTAAATTGTTTTCTAGATGTATAGTTATTACTTTGTGAGACAAGTATCCATCACTATCAGATCATTTTTATTTGATTTCTGCAACGTGAGTCCAGTGGTCCTAGAGTTTTGTTTAACATTCTTTCTCCTAGTAAACTACTGACAGTTCTTGTCATTATGGTACTGACTGTCCCTTTTGGTTCATGGGTCTACATGCTATCCATTTCTTTTTCTAAGTTAGATTCACTTCATGGTTTTCATAGACAGTTATTGGCATACATACTTGAACAATCACAATGTTTAGTTATTATGAACTTAATAAACATCAATCAACACTAGATACCGACCTGAACAATATTTTCAACAGTCTTATGTTTAGCTAATGTAAGCTAAATTTCAGCGTTTTCACCTGAGGAAAGCATTTTATACTTTATGAGGGTATTTGCCAGCTCCTTTTCCAATATGCTTCAATTCAATTACACTTTTTCATCTACATCTTTATATTCTGTAACTTACCGACTTCTCACATTGTCCTTACATTTTATGTCTCCACAATAAGATGAAAAAGATCACTTTTATCCTTCTTAATCACTCCATTCAAAGTAATCACCATTCAAAGATAGAAATAGAGGACTGTTTCACATCTGGAGTTCTTTATCTTAGGTACAAACATCACTGTTTCTAAAAGATATCTTCTTCTAAGGAAGAAACATTTATCACTTCGTAGATTTGAGCTCTGTACCAGCATTAACTGCATCAAGGCAGGTTTTCACATGCAAATAAAATGATGCCACAGCAAATCAGCTGAAAGCTGATATGGCAGTGGTGCTGTGCACTACCATTTCCATATGCTCCTGTCAAAATTACAGTTGCGCAATTTGAGTACTGGGGCAACTGAGATTATCTGACAGATATTGGTATCATCATCCAGTTATGGCATTATAATTAAGCCAAGATTCAATAAGAAGAAGTCATAGCATCAGTGTTGGATTTAGAAGTATGTTTTGCACCAGAATAATGTAGGACATCAAACGAATTTATAAATGAAGTAGCAGATATAAATGAAAAGCCATTTAACAGCCACTTTCGAATAACAAAAGTAAATTCTGAGAACTTGTTGAACTGGATATTGCACTGTGTCAAAAGGTTCAGTACTCACATTTAAGATACAGTACAAGATCAAATGAAACTGCAAGTGGCACTTCGAAATTTGACATCTGGCAATAAAGCCTGTCATCTTTCCAATACATAGCATGTTCCCAAAAGTAGATTTTCAACATTCTTGTGTGATGTGTTGGATACTGACCCCCAAAGGTTAATTTGAAAGCATATATATTCACTCCTGCACTATGTAATGCTAAATAAGACGAAATATTAAAGCTATTTTATATACAATTATGGAAGGGCACTAAAAGGCATTGTAATATAATTGGTGACTGGACATTCATGTTCCTTTATTGAAAGCTACATTTAAGTAGCAGTTACACTGCCAACAGAAACTTTGTTACTTCCTGTCTCAGATTCGCTGAACAGGCATTGAAATACAATTATGTTGTCAGTAGGAGACTCTGAATATATTGACAGCATTGCATTAATTTTCATCATTTGTAGAATTAAGTCAGCTATATGAAACTAAATCTTTCATTGAGTTCTCAATAGCAGCTCCTCATTCATACACAAATAACATCCATGCATCAGATAATAAAAGTATCATGTACTTTCACCTCATATATGAATCATTTTGTACTGGTAATTGCAAAGGCAAAACCTTAGCTACCATCAAACTTCTATGTAGAAAAAAGGTATTATATTCCTGTTAATACACTCCTGGAAATGGAAAAAAGAACACATTGACACCGGTGTGTCAGACCCACCATACTTGCTCCGGACACTGCGAGAGGGCTGTACAAGCAATGATCACACGCACGGCACAGCGGACACACCAGGAACCGCGGTGTTGGCCGTCGAATGGCGCTAGCTGCGCAGCATTTGTGCACCGCCGCCGTCAGTGTCAGCCAGTTTGCCGTGGCATACGGAGCTCCATCGCAGTCTTTAACACTGGTAGCATGCCGCGACAGCATGGACGTGAACCGTATGTGCAGTTGACGGACTTTGAGCGAGGGCGTATAGTGGGCATGCGGGAGGCCGGGTGGACGTACCGCCGAATTGCTCAACACGTGGGGCGTGAGGTCTCCACAGTACATCGATGTTGTCGCCAGTGGTCGGCGGAAGGTGCACGTGCCCGTCGACCTGGGATCGGACCGCAGCGACGCACGGATGCACGACAAGACCGTAGGATCCTACGCACTGCCGTAGGGGACCGCACCGCCACTTCCCAGCAAATTAGGGACACTGTTGCTCCTGGGGTATCGGCGAGGACCATTCGCAACCGTCTCCATGAAGCTGGGCTACGGTCCCGCACACCGTTAGGCCGTCTTCCGCTCACGCCCCAACATCGTGCAGCCCGCCTCCAGTGGTGTCGCGACAGGCGTGAATGGAGGGACGAATGGAGACGTGTCGTCTTCAGCGATGAGAGTCGCTTCTGCCTTGGTGCCAATGATGGTCGTATGCGTGTTTGGCGCCGTGCAGGTGAGCGCCACAATCAGGACTGCATACGACCGAGGCACACAGGGCCAACACCCGGCATCATTATGTGGAGAGCGATCTCCTACACTGGCCGTACACCACTGGTGATCGTCGAGGGGACACTGAATAGTGCACGGTACATCCAAACCGTCATCGAACCCATCGTTCTACCATTCCTAGACCGGCAAGGGAACTTGCTGTTCCAACAGGACAATGCACGTCCGCATGTATCCCGTGCCACCCAACGTGCTCTAGAAGGTGTAAGTCAACTACCCTGGCCAGCAAGATCTCTGGATCTGTCCCCCATTGAGCATGTTTGGGACTGGATGAAGCGTCGTCTCACGGGGTCTGCACGTCCAGCACGAACGCTGGTCCAACTGAAGCGCCAGGTGGAAATGGCATGGCAAGCCGTTCCACAGGACTACATCCAGCATCTCTACGATCGTCTCCATGGGAGAATAGCAGCCTGCATTGCTGCGAAAGGTGGATATATACTGTACTAGTGCCGACATTGTGCATGCTCTGTTGCCTGTGTCTATGTGCCTGTGGTTCTGTCAGTGTGATCATGTGATGTATCTGACCCCAGGAATGTGTCAATAAAGTTTCCCCTTCCTGGGACAATGAATTCACGGTGTTCTTATTTCAATTTCCAGGAGTGTATACACATCATGGATATAGACACATATCATTTCGGATAAAAACAGACACATCATATTGTTGGTACTCAACATATAGTATGAAATATTGTGTCATATCATTTTTTTGTCATTAGCTGTGTGCTTACCTCACGAAGTACATTAATGAAATTATTTTCAACTAACTTTCACGAAGTATCTCACTTGTATATTACACGAAGCAGAAGAATTTTTTTAAAGACGTAAAGGAAGTTGACATATTTTTAGTATAATTTATTTTGTTTATGATTGCATATTTGCTACATAATTTCCAAAAACCAATCTTTTTGGGTGACAGATGGAACTGCAGGTGCACCACTCTTATAAGGTTTTAGCACTTTGGCATATTCACTGTTATAGGCATTGTGAATGCTTATTTCAGCTTTTGCAATCAATAAATCGCAAGTACAGATGTGTTCCCATATATGATTCACAGTTTCAAACAATGCTCAAAATACTGTATTTGTAGCACTCATCTTTGTGTTTCCATGGACAAGGTTGCTCTTCATACACCTCTATGAAATGTACAACTGCCTTTGCCAAAGACGTTTTAGATATTTTAAACACTACAAAAGACATACATCAAAATTGTTGACACAGAAAACAAGATATTGCAATGGTGCTTCGTATTTCAGACACGTGATGACAGTCAAAAGATGTTATTGGTGATGCAGGGAAGAAAGTGGCAACACAAAGCTTTGCAACTTTAAAATCTGTGGCATTGCTAAAATTGTCCTTATTCGAATAGTGAACAGAAATTTAGGTGTTGCGACATGCAACTGTGGTAATGCCACTCAAGTGGTGGCCAAGTGGTGTCACTTTTGTTGCATGTGAAAAGCCACATTTATTCATTGCCTGCTCCATACCAGTAGAATTTTCTATTTGTATTTTCTCTTTCATCGTATTGAGACAATATAGCATTCCTTCTATCTCTCCAGTTTGTCTAGAGAGTGTTTCAATGATACAACAATAAATTAAAGTCTCTATAAGCTACATTACCAACAAATACGAATAATTATATTTTTTGTCTATCATAACCAGTATCAGGCTATTACAATGCTAGGAAACGGTAAATTAATATTTGGCGAGTGTCCGATTCGGTGTTCATTTCACTAGGAAACGGTAAATTAATATTTGGCGATATTAGTCTGTAACTTGTCAACTGACACAAGCAATGTCACTCATTTGCGGCCTTGATCCTGCAAGTAAACTTGTTCCACTTGAGTCTGGCGAGTGTGTTATTTGTTGTTGTTGTTTCCAACTACTAATGTGAAGACTATAAAGTTGCAATTCTATTTATGGCATGTATCTATTAACATTTAGTAAAAATAGTTATTTAATTTTATTAATGACCAATTAGTATTTTTAAGAATCTCTCAGATTATGCTTCAAGGTTATACCATAAGTTATAGAAAATTTAAGTACATTATTGAACATTCTTTTTCAGACACTAAAAGTTTCGAGACACTGCAGTGTGACTCGATGTAAAAGTAATCACAAATAACAAAATGAAACAATCAGCACATTTTCTTTACCCAGTGATGAAGAAGAGAAGGAAAAGTAGATTAGAAAAATTCTCAGTGGCTTCTCAAAGTGAAAGATCCTGTAATATGCATAAAGAAGAATAATTTGTAGTTGATGGAGAAATATGGACATCTCTAAGAAGTTATGTAAGGCAACATTAGACGCAGTGCCATCGATTTTTCTTAACTTGCGACGATATTTAATAACAGATGGACCTTCATGCACAAGGTTATGTGATGCAGAAACTGACAGTTTCGAAAAAGCAGTGATAAGAAGCTTGTGAGGCAGTGTGAAAAGTAGAATGCTATCGACAATTTGGGACACATACTCAAATATTATTCAAGTGTTACCCATATAAACAAGAAACAGTGCTGCTATACTGAGAGTGAACGAAAGTTAGAGCTGTGTTTAATTCATACATGTGACAATGTAAAAGCAAACATTATTGGTTTTAACTGTTAAGACAGATCTGAGTGTCCTTTTTGCGTTGAGAAAATATATAACTCCCTAGCATAAAGTACCTAACGAACATGTAAGTAAAATCCAAACATAGTTTGATAGTCTAATTAGATATGTTGAGTCATTAGTGTCCAAAGAAGACGCATGAAGCAAAAATTTTAAGGTTGAAAACTTGTTTAATATGTTAGAGGTTTTTTTCGCGTGCCATGTTCACAGCTGCAATTAATAATTGAACAATTCTGGTTCATACAAAAAATGACAACAGTCACAGGACCAGTGAATATTTTAATGTAATTTTCACTAAATAATTATGTGAATGTCATATTCGTTTCAGTCATTCACTCCCTCTTCTCCTTTATGAAGGGTATTTATGTATGAAGTCTGAAGAATCTTTTGAACAAAAAAAATTCCTGTGTATTAATGGGTGATACAGCTTTTACGATATATTCATTCATTTTAAATTTTGTCATGTACCCTTGAATAGCTGTGTGTGTGTGTGTGTGTGTGTGTGTGTGTGTGTGTGTGTGTGTGTGTGCGTGTGTGTGTGTGTATGTGTGTGTGTTTGTGTGTGTGTGTGTATGTGTGTGTGTGCGGTTGTGCGTGTATGTGTGTATGTTTGTTGTTTTTTCAGTCATAGAACTACTATGGTCATGTCATAAAAGTGTTCTTTAGACATCTTTGTCTGTTGGCCAAATAACACTGTTCTACAAAAAAAAAAAAACTTTTTTATTTCTGATAAAGTAGATTGTGATCCTAGTTGTATTTTGTGTGTGTGTGTGTGTGTGTGTGTGTGTGTGTGTGTGTGTGTGTGTGTGTATGTATGTTTGTTTTTTCAGCAATAGAACTACTATGGTCATGTCATAAAAGTGCACCTAGGACATGATCTTTAGACATCTTTGTCTGTTGGCCAAATAACACTGTTCTACAAAAAAACTTTTTTTCTGATAAAATACATTGTGAGCCTAGTTGTATTTCGAGTGCTGAATTCAAAACTGTTTTTAGTTTTTTTTCTGTCAGGGATAGTTTATGAGTATTCGCAATTTTATTTCTCATTTCTGTTTCTGATATTGTGCAGCAAACATGAGGTGAAATTAAGTAAACAAATTCACGTTTTTATGATCTTGTAAGTTCATCACATTAATGGAGGGTGAGATCTAACATATTACACAGTAATCTTTGTGTATACACTTAGCATAATTTATTTGATATGAGAAATTACAGAAAATTGACAAAAAAATGAGCCACTGTATTGTAATGCACATCAATTTTTTCTCTTGTATTGTGAATCTTTCTTCAATCGAGTGATATTCCAGCAATTATCTGTTAACATAGAAAGCACTCATTTTCCTCCATAACGCCTTTCTCTGCTAGAAATGTATTTATGGAATCTGTCGCCATGTTCATCTGATATGTCACTACAACTCTCTGTGAAGTAGTCCAGATGAGAGTCCATCATATGTATGTTCGAAGACATATTGCACCCCAGAACTTGATATGCTTTGATCATGTCATTCATCATTGCTTTGTCGGTAGTAGCTCTTCTTCTCCTGAGGAAGTTTTCTGACTCCATCTTGAAACAGTCATATGCTGTCTTTTCTTTGTCAGTTAAACGTGCTTCAAAATTTGCATCTTTCTGCAGCTCCTTGATCTGTGGGTCCACAAATACACCTTCCTTTGTTTTTGTAGCTGAAAGATGGGGGAATCTGTTAGCTAGATATGAAAACCCACTGCCTGTTAGATCCATGACCTTTACAAATCGTTTCATTAGGCCAAGTTTGATGTGAAGTAGTGGAAATAGTATATCTTTAGGAGCCACCAGACTTTCACGTTGTGCATTCTTTTTGTCCACTTTCCATCTCCGCCTAGGCCATTTCTTTTCCACGTAGTGAGTATTTCTGTCGCGACTATCCCACTCGCAAAGAAAACAGGCATACTTCGTTAGCCTTGTTGCATTCCCAGTACCATAGCAATTACTTTGAAATCTGCTCATATTTTCCATTTTTATTCATTGTATTGCAATGAACTGAGCATCCTTTGTAAGAATTCGTCATTCTCTTTGGTCAAGTTGGCGTAAGTTACTGAAACAGAGGGTATTTTATTTCTGTTATGGGGCAAAACACCCTTACTTCACTGTCACTCCGAATTTGACCTGGAGCTCTTGAAGGTACTGAAAGGCTGTCAGAATGCTGCACTGGCGCTCTCGCTGAAGGCCTGTAGGCCGATCTGGGTAAACAATGTGCTTATTCGAATTTTTGTTTGTAAAACCCTGAATTTTTGTTAGACAGAAATAACAATCAGTGACATGGTCCTTGGGCTCTCTCCACACCAAGGGCAAAACGAACAACGCCACGTTCTCTTTACCTTTCCACCACCGAATTAGTTTGCAGTAACATGTAGCACAACAGAAATGTGGTGCCTATTCTTTATCTTGGTCTCCTACCTCTACTCCAAAGTAATGTTTATATGCTTTCTTTATGACTGTTGATATTTTCTTCATATTTCTGACAAAGGTGAACTTCCCCCAGATATAGCAGAAGTTTTCTGGCTCAAATCGACATCCACGAAGACATGACATTTCTGAAAATTTAAAAATTCCTCTTCAGTAATACACCTGTATCACATTAATACTAGAGAAACGCTGATAAGTAAAAACGAGCAGTTAATGTACTTTCATAAACAGGCTAAATCAGTTTAAAGACAGGAACTTATAAGTTCAACTGTGCTCGGAAATATGACAGAGACAGTTACTTGTCAGCCAAAACACCTACTCGTTAGGATTGACACAAATTACAGCTAACACAACTGTTGTAAACTTGACGCACCAGCATCTGGGAAGCGTGAAGGTTTACTGCCGAGGCAGCGACCGGCTGTCGCCATTCGATTTAATGAGCTATTGCAGGTGGTCTTAATGACACAAGTGTGGTGGGGGATAACCCAATGATGTTTGATTCTACCCATCTGCTATTGAACAAGAAATTGTCACGTTCCATCTCTACTGGATGCGGCAATATGGCCGCATTTCTCTATAACGTCCCTCTGTTTGCCATGAATTGTGGATATACATACATACATACATACATACATACATATATATATATATATATATATATATATATATATATATATATATATATACATGTTACATAAAAAGTATCCCTGACAACGATATTTTGTTTAAATATTTGAATTTCCCATGGTAAACTGGTTTAGAAGCACACATTTTAACATCAGAAATAGAACCCTTGTCGAACAGTGTAATTAGAAGAGGGCTATTCCAAGACAACATGGGCATGTATCTTAAAAATAAGAACAAGTCTTATTATTACATATCTGATTACCATTTGTATTAACTGAAATATTAAAGTTTTTAATTTGAAGTTACAGTTTATGCTTAGAAGAGTTGGAACAAATGGTTCTATAACTTGTCTAAGTTTTTAATTTGAGGTTCCAGTTAATGTTTAGAAGACTTGGAACGAATGGCTCTATAACTTGCCTAAAATTGCTCCTTCTAATTACTCTTTGAAACTCAATTTCTTAAAGTAATGCAACAAAGAATTGTAAAGACATATATTAACAAAATACCTCTGAAAAACTATACAAAAATCTTGAGAGAGTCCATTTTAATAGCTTTCATTGAATTTATTTAATTAATAAGGGGGCTGGGGTCATTTGCTTTTTATTGCTATCCTCTGTCATTTGTTTTTCAGTAGGTTTCCAGTGCGATTATTTGGAAGGCTGAAAATAGTCGTGCAAATACAGATTTATGAAGTAGAAGGCTCATGGCAGGGAAAAAGTATTCATTTTAACTATATTTTACAATTGTAACAGAACGACACACACACAGTAATGTAAAGACATAAAGGACTAACGAAATGACAATTTTATAATTGAATGACTATCATTCCCTGACTCTTACAAAGTTGTACATCAACTGTAGTTATATGTTAGCTATAAACAATGTCGGTACTGGTTTGAATTACCGCGATCGACGGTTTAATATCTGCGTGTGCGTGTAGGCTGAATAAGGAGTGTAGGCTTGACTCAGCTTGATGTAACAACTTATTAACGAAACCCTGCAGGCGGAACAGACAATAATACGCTGCAATCAATAACTCGTGTAAAGGCGTAAGAAAAGTTCAGTGCGGTAAATTATCCTGTATCTAACACTTCGATTCACGCTTTTCGTTAAGGAGTAGGACGTGGAACAGACATCAACAATCAAAGAGTAAATCACAGAACAAATGTCACTTGCGTATAGCGTCTCTGGCGTCCAGCGAGAAAGTTTCGGCACTGTACTTGCAAACACCCGCTCATGTCTCGGCGCTGAACGATGACAGAAGACGCCACATCAGCCCCCATGGGCGTGCTGGAAAACTTACATGTCGCCCGTATCTTGAGGTGCGTGGTGGTGGGTCAACTGCGGTCCCCGGCTGCGTCTGTGTCCTGTGTCGGCGACGACGTTGACGGAGTGATTGCTGAGTGAGGCGGAAGTTGTGGTATGTCAGGCGTCGTTGCTTCCAGAAGGACGTACGCCGGTTTCACGCGGTCAGTGGAGACTGTAGTCAATTTCCCAATGATCAAGATGTCCACGGTCTTGCTTCCTCTGGTTACTATACAGTGTAGGCCCGAATATGGTGGTTGGAGCGAGGTTTTAATACCTTCCGTTGGTAACATGACGTGTGTGCAAGAGGATAGGTCGAGATGGACAAACGTGACAGGAGTTCCGTGTCGGTGATGTTGCTGCGGACGGAGGCGAGCCACATGTTGTCGCAATTTTCGGAGAAATTCCGGCTGGTCACCCGTAGGAATCGACAGAGCGTCGGTAGCCACGAATTCTCCTGGCAGGCGTAATGCTTGACCGTAAACAAATTCGGCTGAAGAAGCACCCAGGTCTCGCTTGAATGTGCTTTGGAGTCCAAGTAATACTACAGGAAGTGTTTTGGTCCATCCGGTGCCATGACACATTAGGGCAGCTTTTGGAGTATGGTGCCATCGCTCTATTAAACCATTGCTAGAAGGGTGATAACTCGCCGTCCAGTGGTGAAGTGTACCACAAAACTTTGTGAATACTCGAAACAAATCGGACTGGAACTGTCGTCCTCTGTCCGTCGTAATGTGTAGTTGGCAACCAAAACATGATACCCAGTGTGTGATGAAGGTGAAAGCGATAGTTTCTGCCGTACCATTGTCCACTGGTGCAGCTTCCGGCCATCGAGTGTACCGATCAATCATCATAAGTACGTAACGGAGACCATCGGATGATCACAGTGGGCCAACAATGTCAAGGTGGACATGTGTGACTCGTGCTGTCATGATTGAAAAGCTTCTTACCAGTGAGTGGACGTGACGATTTATCTTGCTACGCTGGCATTTCAAGCAGCATCTCGCCCATTCGCGGCAGTCCGTTTGCATTCCAGTCCACACATAACGCGTTGTTACTAAGCGTGTCGTAGCTCGTATGCCTGGGCGACATGAATTGTGCAGCGAATGGAAAACGTCCTTCCGAAATTCCAGAGGTAGGAAGGGTCTCGGCTTCGATGTGGACATGTAACGATATAGCTTTCCATCGCTTCCAGGAATGTATAGCAGCTGAAGGTCCAGCGCTGATTCACCATTTGACAGAATCGCTTGTAATTCCGCAACAGCTTGCTGTGCTGCAGCGAGGTTGGCGTAATCGATGGTATTGGCGAGGCTGCTGACTCTGGACAAACGATCCCAGACACATGAGGTATATCAATGGTAAACTGAGAAATAAACAAGAGCTGGTTGTGTTGTCTGGGGGAACAGTTCATGCTGTTCTGACGGAATGCATATGTTAGTGGCTCCAAAGTCTATGTGAGGTTGTCAACTTGCATGAAAAAAATGCGAGTGGCTGCCACCTGTCACTACATTGTTGTCGCAATACAGCGCCGATTGCGGTCTGGCTCGCGTCGACTACCAGTGCTAACGTGACGGTAGGATCTGGATGTTCCAGCAGGGCTGCGTTGACGATGCTTTTCTTGGCCAATTTAAAATGCGACAGTCATTTCGTGAGTCCAAGTTAGGGGCGCGTTACCCTTGGCTTTCGGACCAGTTAGCGCTGCGACTAAAGGTTCCTGTAGCTCAGCAGAGTGTAGCAAATGGCAGCGGAAAAAATTTAACATCCCGAGGAAATGCCTTAGTTCCTTGGCTGTAGCGGGCCTCGAAATGCGTGAAATGGCTTCCACCTTCTCAGGTAGTGGTAGCGAGTCTGCTGCAGAAATTCTATGTCCGAGAAAGTCTACATGAGGCTGGCCAAAGACACATTTTGAGGTACTGAGCACGATTCTGTAGAGTTCCAATCGCTTGAATACTTCGGTTAGATAATGGCGATGTTCCTCAGGCGACGACGAAAAATTAAAATGGGGTCCAGGTACGCAAACGCAAAAGGTAAACCCTGTAGCACGGTTCAAATGGTTCAAATGGCTCTGAGCACTATGGGACTTAACTTCTGAGGTCATCAGTCCTCTAGAACTTAGATCTACTTAAACCTAACTAACCTAAGGACATCACACACATCCATGCCCGAGGCAGGATTCCAACCTGCGACCGTAGCGGTCGCGCGGTTCCAGACTGTAGCGCCTAGAACCGCTCGGCCACAATGGCCGGCTGTAGCACAGAATCTATGAAGTGCTGGCATGTCTGTGCGGCATTCCTCAGTCAAAAAGTAGTGAACATGCTCTCGAATAAACCAAAAGGAGTGATGATGGCTGTCTTTGGAATGTCACGTTCGGCTACAGGTACCTGTGTCTAGGTCTTTGCACAGTCTAACACAGTAAACACTACTGAACCACTCAATGCGTAATTGTAATGGCGCAACAAGGATACGGGATAACGATCGGGTATTATCCGGGCGTGCAGGGCTCTATAATCGTCGCACGGTCTCCATGCACCCTCCTTCTTTGGCACCATATGTAATGGTGAAGACCAAGGGCTGTTGGAAGGCCGGATTACACCTTCGCGCAACATACAAATTCTGCCTTTGCTATTTTGAGGCGATCTGAGGCTAAACGTCGCGGCCTACAAGAGGTATGGGGTCCATCAGTAGTCTCAATATAATGGACGGTGTCATGTCTTACCTCCTTAGGTGCCCTGGAGGGTCGCGTCAGGGCTGGAAATCCTCACAGCAGCTCCTCGTCCTCGAGATCCACTACCTGGATTACCTTCTCAGTATGGACAGCGGCGTCTCGATGGAATCCGGAAGTTGTTACGCCGGTGGTGTTGTCGACCAGGCGAGAGTTCCTCATATCAGGCAGCAGGTTGTAGTGGGCGAGGAAGTGGGCTCCGATTATAGGTTCGGCGACGTCCGCGACGGTAAAGTCCTACGCGAAAGCGCGCCGCAACCCGAGGTCGAGTTCCAAGCGCATCGTGCCTTACGTCGTAATCCGGGAGTTATTAGCAGCTGTGAAGCAAATGGGCGTAGACCGTCGCTCCTGACGTAGCATGGTTCGAGGAAAGATTGACAAATCGGAACCAGTGTCTACTAAGTACTTCCAGGTGGAATGTCAGTCACTCACAAACAGGCGCGTGGAGGTCGGACAGCAACGGGAGGAGCCGCTCAGTTCCGATCGCCGCTGCCGTTTGGGTAGGCGCTCGCCAAACTTGCGATGGTACCAACAGACTGCTTGTTCTGTCCCTGTAGGCGAGGCTGTCGACGATCGGGTGCGTGAGCGACGACGGAATCGATGACGGCTCCTGTTGTCCGTGTCGCGGCAGTGTAACAGCTCGCAGATTTGCCTTGATAATAAGTCCATTTTGTTGGCGAGAACATCATAATCCGCGCGTGAAACAGTTGTCGCCGCGCAGGCGCGCGCCGCGGTGCGGAAGCTAACTATTGACGGTGTCATTGCCTCTTGGATCTTATCGGCTAATTCGGCCACTGCATCTAAAGACGCGTCAGTCTGAGACACGACGATTGACTTCACTGGTGGTGGTAACCGACTGCTCCACATCGAGCGCAGTAAGCTGACCGGGACTGTACCTGCGTCTACTTTACTCCACAGGTGACGTAGGTACTGTGACGGTTTTTTGTCGCCTGTGTCCTCTTGGGTAAGCACCTGCCGGATTCGTTCTTCTTGCGAAGCGGACGCGCGCCGAATTAATTCTGCTTTTAATCGGTCGTAGCTGTTCGTTCCCGGCGGGCTAATTACGACGTCTTGAACCTCAGCGGCGTACCGGTGATCTATTTAGTTGACTGACCACTAACACGAATTTCGTGGCGTCGACCGTGATACCCGCATAGAAAAAATTTGCTTCAACTTGCGCAAACCACAGGGCTGGATCGTGCGGCCAGAAGGGTGGTAGTCGCAGCGCTAGACGCACCACACAAGTATTTGTCGGCTCTGGTGGATTCGCCATCTCAATTTCTTGCAAGGACTTCTCCTAAATTCAGCGTGCACGCAGGAGATCACGTCGGGGTCACCACCTTGTCGGTACCGGTTTGAATTACCGCGATCGACGGTTTAACATCTGCATGCGCTTGTAGTCTGAATAAGGAGAATAGACTTGACTCAGCTTGATGCAACAATTTATTAACGAAACCCTGCGGGCGAAACAGACACTAATACACTGCAATCAATAACTCTTGCGAAAGCGTGGGAAAAGTTCAGTAGGGTAAATTATCCCGTATCTAACATTTGGATTCACGCTTTTCGTCAAGGAGTAGGACGTGTATCAGAAATCAACAATCAAAGAGTAAATCATAGAACAAATGTCGCTTGTGTATTGCGGTTCTGGCGTCCAGCGGGAAGGTTTCGCGGCACTGTATTTGCAAACATCCGCGCATGTCACGGCGCTGGACGATGACAGAAGGCGCTACATACAATATTAGAGAGTTGTATGCTGTCTATGCTGTCAAGGGAATTAGTAACAGAAGAAGGGAGGTGCCATAAACCAAGGACATAATTTCCAGGGGGAAGAAACATGTATAATCTGTCTGAAGAGTGACTATTGACAGGTGAACTAACAATACTCTTTACTACAAAATTTACAACGAAATGAGTAAATGGATGCATACTACATTAAGAATGTCGTCATTTATTTTGAAGAACAGTCTTTCTTCTTTCACAACATAATTCAATACTTTTGTAGGAAACAATTCAAATGCCAAATTACAAATAAACTCAATATACCCTTTACTGACTTCCTATTTACTACAACAGAATGTTGGCTATCTTCGAAAGTCACAGTGAATAAGGCCTAACTGATAAAGGCATTTTTATATATTGTGTTGTTAGAAGTTTACTATGGTGATGGTGCAGCCAGTCAATTTAAGCAGTGTTTCCTCTTTGCCAACATAACAATATTTTTCAGAAAATGCTCTGGAATTCATGGCACTTCTCTGAGACATCACCCAACAAGACTGTCATGGGCATGATTACTGGAACTCCAAAGTATGCAGTCTGGAATATCTGCAAAGCCGGGAAACACATACAATCTGGTGCTGGCGATTCTGCAGAAATTACGAGTGAAAGATGTCACAATATAATTTTTTTATCTCTCTGCTCTGCAAAGAGTAAATCATAAGAATAACTATCATTTTTCCCACACAGTAGCAATGCAGAATGGTACTGGTAATTTTCAAGTGAAAGTGTGATTCCGTTACTGGAGATATCACTAAATTTCATTAGCTATTTCATTAGGTATCCCATACCATGTCGCTCCCTATCTATTCTCATCCATAAAAGATATGCTGTGAATTTTTATAGGAAACGGATGAGCTGAATTATTGTTGTAGGCTATTATAAATGATAACAATGTGCATGTCTGAATTATGTCATTACATTGTGTTTTTACACAAACCTCATTATGTGAATACATAAATTTTACTCTAAGAAAATTGTATTCTTTGCATATGCAGAGAACACAGTTAAATGTTTGTCCTTTATAATGGTCCTTGGTCTTTTTTATCCTTAAACTGCAAAAATAATTCACTGACTGTCATTCCATTACTTGTGGAATTGCTCAAGACCTATCAGTACTCAGTAGAGGCTGTGTAGCGTTTTGTCTGTGTGTAACTGAAATGTGCTATGAAACGAGGTTTGAATGTTGTAGGAGAGTTCTTGTAGAATATAAATATTTTAGGATTAAGGGAGTCAACTTACCGAAAGGCACAAGCATTGAGTTGTCGATAGACCATACAAAGGAAGGAAAATTTGCTAGCTTTTGGCGTTATCCTTTGACAAGGTAAAGTACACAAATCCACACAAACCTATACTTCTATATGGTGCCGGCTAAACTAACTGTGTCAGTGCTTTATTTTGGCAGGTGGACTGCTTGTGGTAGAGGTGGTGTCAGGAGGGGTGGGTAGAGAGAGAGGGACTTGGGGGTGTGTGGCTACCACTGTTTATCATTGCTGTTATGTAGGTATTGATCTTTGCATGTCCATATGATATTGCTGGTTGCTGTTACTGTAATCCATTTTCGTAGACGGATTTCGGCATAGGTTGTGTTTTGTTGTACGAATTCGTTTGTATTCAGTTGTAAATGGGAGTGAACATTTTTTTTCTTATTATTTACGTTGTTTTGAATTTTCGACGTATGTCTTTCTGTCTGGTTGTTGACAGGTTTTTCAGCGATGCTGGGTGGTTACAGTATAGTCTTGTGAACTAAGCGTAGAGTAGAAATGTCTCTGTAGTGAGCATTTGGACGCGCAGAACAGATTTTCTGTTGTCAACATACATTGCCAGTCTTATCATGTGATCACAGGCGCCGAAGGTTTGTCAACAAAGCGCCCTGTACATTTGGAATGCCATTACATCACTAGCATAGACAGATTGTCTTCGTAGGTGCCGGGAATTTGGCAGAGATGTTTCGTAAAGATCACAAACTTTTTTTTTTTTTTTTTTTTTTTTTGCTGCCTGAAGCAAACTGGTTTGAGAGAAATGGAGGAAACCGAAGCCGAAACTCTGAAGAGCCTCTTTGACCAAGTGTCGCAGCTGAGATGCACCAATTTTTTGGTATCTGGGTCAGCCACGGCAATTTTTAGATATTATACGACACTTAATCGTTATTTTTGCTGTGATAGTATTGCAAAACGACTTGATGGTAAGCCAGAGCTTTTGAATGTGTCCGAAAAACATTAAATTTGTTACATACTAACGATTATACCACTGCTTCATCGTTTTTTTTTTTTCTCCAGTTTTTGTAGAGTTACTTTCCTCGTTCTTGTAGGCTAGATCACAGTTTTCCTTACTGGTAACATTTCGACGTACATATTTAGCCCATTTGCTCCCACTGCATTACAGACTAAGTAAAAAGTAAACTAAAAATCCGATCGCTGATTAAATGAATTCAAAGTCAGATGTATCCCATATATTACCAATACATGTGACATGCTGCGTTGTCCTCTCGCTACTACTCTCCCTCCCCCTTTCCCCCACCCCATAACCTTAACCAACAGCATACTGGATGAACTTATAATACTGTTGCTCCTGTAACATTTATTTCAGCTTTTCAGTGTTGAACCATTTAACAGCATCAAGGGAGTGGATGACATACAAGGGTGGCACCTTGTGTAACAGTATTTTATGCTCGTTAATGGAGGGGTAAAGACAGTAAATTGAAAGTAAAATTCAAAAAAGCAGCTGGTTTTGTACTTTGGTTACACTGTGTGTGTGTGTGTGTGTGTGTGCTTTTTTCCTGATTCTTGTTTCCCATTGTTATGATTCACATTTAGTGTCTTAATATCTAACTGACTTACTACAAAGCAGAATATATATCATAGGTGTGAGGATGCCAGTTGTGTGATAAAAATAAACAAAGCAATTGTTCTGTAACAGGCTTGATCAGAAAATATATTTAAGATAAATACTTAAATTTCACTAAGTGCAAAATGCCACATTTTCCAACTTTCGTATACTTAATATATCTTTATTTGACATTCATTTTAGCATATATTTAACTACCGGTACCTATTTGCTTTCAATTTTCTGTAGTCTAAAGAGTTTATGCTCTCTCTTTCTCTCTCTCTCTCTCTCTCTCTCTCTCTCTCTCTCTTCTCTCATTCAAACATACACACACACACACAGACACACACACACACACACACACACACACACACACACACACACACACAAAAATTCAGTTTCCCTTAGCTATTTTGCAAAACACCCTATATGAGTAAGGTTAGAACATTGCATTGTCATTTTGCTTTTGAATAAAACATAAAACTGTATCTTCATGTTAGATAGTACCACATAGGAGGTATATTTTAGTTTAGAACAAACAAACTGGACACAAATTAAGAAGATTTGAGCTATCAGAAAAAGCATAACTTCTACTTCTTTTCTGAGATTCACTTGTTAGTGTATCACTAACAAGAAATGACACACAGTTTGTACATACAACAGATTTAAAACAAATGTTAAAATGCAACCAGAACAACACAGTAAGTGGAAGCATTCATAAAACATAAAAGTTTTCCTCTTTTCATGTTTTTCTCTTCGCACCTGTAGAAACAACAATATTGACATTGCAATTACGAATAAACATGTGTTGAAAATGCATGAAATATGTGTAATATTATAAGTTTCGAGCTCTGACAAAAGCAAAAACAAATGGCTGCATCCTGAGATCATGCGACAATCCCAGGTAAATGTTGACAACATGGACATAATAAAACGCTTATTTCAGAGATATTTCTACTCTTTGGAACTAAGTTATAATGTAATCTCTGGTTGTTTTTATGCATCTGTCCATTGGCCTAGTCTATAACTTCAAAGAAGTTCTGTTTGTATTACTTGTGTTTAAAGTCAATTTGCTTATTTAGTATTTTTTAAGGGTATTTGTGTGTATATATATAAATATATATTTCCGTCGCTTCTATGGTGTTCATTAGTTGTCCTTTCATGTTACATGTAATAAAATTTGGACAGTTTGCTCTATATTATTTACTGTACGCTGCTTGGTCCTTAGGCGGTGGAAAAAAGTAGATGGATTATTGTCACCGTCTCTAACGTGTTCTCAGTACCATAAGGGGGATGACTTTAGGATACTTTTTTCATTATTTTTCATATAAACCAGATAAAAACGATTCAGTTTCAGGTATATTTACTACCATGTGTAACTATACTCTTTGGTTATATAACAACATACAAACACAAACTAAATACTAAAGTATGACCTAATTACAGTTAAAAATAACTGTCACAACATTATATGCGGTTTCCATGGCTACATATGGATTTCCAATTACCTGTTTTGATCTTTGCTTCATTGCTAAAATCTATCTTGATAGGACCGGGCGAAAAGTACCTGCTTTTGAAAATAATTTTGCTGGCAGAGATTGGGCCGAATCTTTTATGAAATGTCACAAAGATTTCATTTCACAAAGAACTGCTAAAAATATTACCTACTCAAGAGCTTCAACTGATGAAAATATAATTAATGATTTCTTTCATGGAAGTGCTGCTTCTTCATTTATTCTTTATCAGTTGCTGTTAGTATACAAGTGTAAACTATAGCATAATTACATCAGTTCACATACTAGTTCAAATAAAACTTAAATATTATTTATGGAATTTTTATGTCTACTACAACTGATTAAAATCAAATAAATGGTACCTACTGCCAACTGAAACCTGACATGTAATAAACTGATACAATAGTCATAATATTAATTCAAGTCACTTCTAAAGAGGTACCATATACAACATGGAGAATGCAAATAGGAAGGACAACTTTCTCTCTAAATCAGTGGTTATACAAAGTCCTTCTGTTGTAAATCTGTTTCATTTAGTCCTTTAATAAACAAAAACTAGTATTATATATGAATAATGACTGTTCTGCTACTTATAAGTGGTGTGATAACAGTCTCATAAAAATCAGCAGTATCAGAGGACTTAACATAGAGGCTCAAAGGACTGCATAACTTACGTTCCTATATCCTAAATAGCAACTTTTATTTCATTTAGATATTTCTACCATTTGTTACCGATCAGAAAACTATGCAGCCAGCCATACAATAGGTACCAAATTTGTATAATTTTGCAGCAGCTGATGTTTACTAAGGGGGTCAAAGACTTTAGATCTACATCACTTCTACATCTATACTCTGCAAACCACCTTGAAGTGCATGGCAGTGACTTTCAAAAGCAAAAACTGTCAAATTGCTCCACGGTTCGAATCTCACATTAAACTGTAGGTATCTCTACAACCGATCGGGCAATGCAAGGGCTCAATATCTCCAATATGATCTGCTAATAAAACATGTCGATAAAAAAATCTCTCTACAGGTGAGGAGATTTCTATTTTACCTCATTTGAAATAACACTTGAGCGTTGGACACAGCTTCTTGGGGAATTTACGTTTATGTAATGCAGTTAAAAGTGTTGCCTATTCACTTTTGAAGTCGCACTTGTTTATCCACTCTGTGGCACATAGTATGTGGAAGTCAGTAAGACCATTAGTCAAAAGAACATTGTGCTTTTGCAATAAAAACTTTTTTAATGTAGAGGTTATTACTTAAGAAAAGTTGTGCTTGTTCTGCCAGCACTTCAACATCTACTGGAATGGACTAGTTCTGCTGCAGTTGGCATTTGTAATTACTGAATAATGAAAGGTTACCAAAAAAAAGCAAGAGTTATCCAGGTAAAGATGAATATTAGCTGTAATCTTTGTAACTTAGGTCGAGGCACGCAGTGTAAGCCTCTTTTGTCTGTCCATTAAGAGATTATATGCATTGAGAAACTATTTAGTTCACATTCAATGATTATGAATTGGAGCTAAAGAGCGTTGTAGTCAGCATCATCCATAAGTAAACAGCCTCAACCCTTTATTTAAAAGCCCTCAAACGCCAAGCAAGGGAGAGTTCCGCAGAGTTCGACAGTTTCAGCGAACAGAATAGATCCAGCGACAGCCGACTCGGATGAGTGAGCCTACACCAGATGCTAAGTTGGTGAGCCGTCACACTCAGTTAACTTTGTGCACTAAGAAGGACTTGAAAAAGCTTGCCTGTACGTACCTCTGCGTTTGGGTTATTGTTTTCCATTGTACATTTGTCTACATGTGTCTATGACTGTATTTCACTTACACAGTGACGATTACTTGAAACTAAGGGTTCAATTAAAGCAATAGAATGTGGTCTGTAGTATCATACGTTACTGCATATACATGAATCTTAACAAAGTTATACACTTTGGTGGCCATTTGTTCTGGTAATTGATTGGAGATTCTAGTAAGCTTCATCGATGTTTTTACAAATTAATGTCTGCTTTCTTCTGCATATTCATTGCAAACACGTGAAGAAGCAATAAAAAACAGATCAGTAACCCAACCCAGAGCCTCATTTCCCCTATCCTCACCCTGTCTACTTCTTAACCCTCACATCTGAGTTATTCTCTCCAACCACAGAGACCTAAAAAAACTCAGCTTGACACTAATCGCTATTTCACTGCTGTAGACATCTGCTCACGAACCAAGGAACTGATTACCTCAAAATCCCACATCACCTCTGAGCTTCTAAAGTAAGGGTAAAACGCTCTCCAAATGTGGAGGTGACTGGATACAGTCAAGTACAGTGTTATATTACACCTCCAGATCAGTGCATTTGGGCTAGGTGTTGGCTGCTGTGCTACATTTAGAGGCAAATTTAGAACACAGAACGAGGTTATTATGTCGTGATCGCATGGATAGATCTGACCTGAACTCGATATAATTGCGAAAAATGACGACGGAGTAGATATAAATTGACATAATAACAGTTTGTACATGGGAGCAAATATGCGGCAACATGAGGAATCCGGGAAAACGTCGACGTCGAAACCAATGGAATCAGGGAGGTAGTCAATATTTAAAAAAAAAAAAAAAAGTTCAAATGTGTGTGAAATCTTATGGGACTTAACTGCTAAGGTCATCAGTCCCTAAGCTTACACACTACTTTACCGAAAGTATCCTAAGGACAAACACACACACCCATGCCCGAGGGAGGACCCGAACCTCCGCCGGGACCAGCCGCACAGTCCATGACTGCAGTTCCTAGACCGCTCGGCTAATCCCGCGCGGCCCAATATTTTTCAGTCGAGGGAGTATTATACTGTATGCCTATTGAAGTACCAGTGATACACGCGAGTTGACTACTGCATTTGATGCTTCTCATGACGACAGAGAACGATTCACGTCTAAAATTACTTGCATCTGCGTTGAAGGATAACTGAGAATGGACGGGGTGATCGACAGAGATAGAGCTGTAACGAGATATGATTTAATGGTTGACTGATTCATTCTAGAGAAGGAGAAGTTGATGCAGGTCAATTTTTTCCAGTGTTCTGTCCGGATGCATCAGTCGTGTGACATAGCCTTCGTTCTACTCGTATACAGCCATGTGTTCTGTATGTGGCTTAAAGCATTGTCTACTTGCGATCGTTAAAGGTAATCCGGTCGGTCATCTGAGGACTTCCATCTCATGTGTGATTAGCTTGACACATTCCTCTAAACGAACTTTTATATATGCGATCCTCTCTGTCTTATCCTGGGTGTAAAATTGAGACTTCAGTGTCATAACTAAGTGGAGCTTGTGAGGCGCTGCAATCCCCGTGTACACAATTGCCCGACACATGTGCGGTTTACTTAGTTAGTGACTGAATGACTTGTAATTTTCACATGTCGGACGCTGCTGCTGCGAGTTTATCTGTTTCCTTGTAGGATGTATACCTCGCTACTAAGGATCATTTTAAATAGTCCTGATGCAGCCGCAGCATAATTTCTGAACCGTGATCGGATCTGAACAGTGGACACTATACATATCAGGGAACCTATATTGTGCCCGTATCACGCAGAGCAAGTGTTTTACGGAAGTAGTTCGTTTTTGGTTTTACAGTTCGATAAGATAATTTATGGTAGAGAAATCGGGAGGAAGGGTATACGTCATGCGCTTGAAATATATTTCTCACATTGGAATATTAACAACGCTACAATTCTATATGATTGATAGGCCGGAAACGTAGGCGATCTAACATTATGGACCCATTTTAAGTGCAGAACGTTGTAGCCTTATGAGTGTGTTTGTTTGTGGTCTCTATCTTACCAGTACCTTCCAGGTACCGATCCTAGACTCTAGAAGAATACTTTAGAGATGACAGCTTGGATGATTTAGGTAAAAATGTGTCGAACTCCATCCATCTGGAACTACATCGTGTATAAAAATGAATACTTTGTTGTTCTTCTTAACTGTCTATTATTATGTGATGGCACTTTTATTATGGCACTTTTAATATACATCGATAAGGAGTGCTAAGCTCCTCGACATGGTCCCATCTCGAGAAAAATGGTGCACTTGGATGGGTTAGGACTCGGAAAGCTCGATTCATTCACGAGACGTGGAGCGTAGCGGCCTTCATCTTCTGATCGGTTGCAGATTAATTCGGTAACGGTGCTGCATGGCAGGTTGGTCAATGACAGTGTGAGGAGGGTCTTTCACTCTCTAATTTTACCCTAAGACATCGAGAATGTTATGTGACTCCCATACACAGAGAGACGGATCGTAAATTAAGTACTATGCTCAAGGTCTTAGAAATATGTAGAGCGCTGTCGGGTATACTTTGATGATTTATGTGTTAGGGAATTAACAGTAAAGGTTATACTGAGGAGTGATCTATCAATGTTCGCAATGATACTCGCAAAGTAGAGAAGGTATGGTTTAGCTATGATTCTGAAATTGGGGAAACATGCTGTCGCATCATTAGCCGGCGATGAACGTAGAGTAAAATTCATCATGCTATCGAGTGTGATGTTTATTATTAGAGTACATGGATGGTGTCTTTTCCATCCCATCCCTGCATTGGTTAGCAGATAATGATTGAGTCATGTGCCTTGTTTGAGTTGGGGAAAAAGTTTTCGTGGATGGACAGCAACTTGTGGGGGTTGCTAGCAGCGAAACAGTGATTGCGTACATGAGTGCAATGTGAGGAATGAGTCGAAAGAGAACGCATAGTCGTCAGCTATTCTGTCAGTGTGAGAGACAAGTGTAAATGTAGAGCTCGTGAATCACCTTCGGACTATAGTTTGGAGACCTACGTTAACGCCGTAAAAGTCTTCCAGCTTGCTTATGTTATAAGTGCATTTTATTTAAAACCAGCAGATGTGTGGCGTGTTATGGTTTCCACCGTAAGACACAGGAGGCAGTAGCAGCAGCAGTTTGAGGCGAAAATTTGCTGAGGGACTGTGTACACCGCTAGGAATGCTTGGCTGGCTACACGCTGCACTGTTCTGGGGAGTATTGTGAAATCTCTTTCTCCGCACTGGATCGCAGCGCAGCTGTGCGTCATTGCGCCAGCATCAGTGCCTAGTTGACTTCTAAATGGGATGAGCTTTTATAGTTCGTAATTTTCCTCTGTTGGGGAGTAGGGAATAACGATGATAGCATGCTGCGCTGAGTGATTTGAATGTGCGCGGATCTGTAGTACTTGTATGTAGTTTGGTGACGTATCACATTGTACGCATTTCCGCCGAATGGTGAAAACACGATCCTGTTGCACTAAGGTCTTTCTGTTTCTACATGGGTTGCAGAAGGTGGTGGATATGTTTTTCTCCGACTTTTGCTCAGTTCAGACTTAAATCGGAATGATCACATGCGGAAAGCTGTAGAAACGGGATCAGTTGCAAGATGCATAGGGGGTGACTAAAACGACGTTGGAATTTTACTGTAGCAGCTAGGTTCAGGAAAGTTGACTCGTTTCGAGATATGACAGTGGCAGAAATATCATACAGTAGTGGTTGTAATAAGTAAAAGAATTGTCAATAAGATCAAACTCAGGTATGTGCGCCGGCCGAGGTGGTCTAGCGGTTCTAGGCGCGCAGTCCGCAACCGCGCGACTGCTACAGTCGCAGGTTCGAATCCTGCCTCGGGCATGGATATGTGTGATGTCCTTAGGTTAGTTAGGTTTAAGTAGTTATAAGTTCTAGGGGACTGATGACCACAGATGTTAAGTCCCATAGTGCTCAGAGCCATTTGAGCCATTGAGGTATGTGCTTGAATGGAAAGACCTCATTCCAAATGACTGACATCATCTCTAGGGATAGCATGACACTAGAGATCGGGGAAAATAGTCTACATTTTCTTACGATCTCAATCAGCACATTATCTACTACTACTACTGTTTGCGTTCTTTCAGTCATCGCCTATAACTCAGTGGATGTATCGCTGAACGTCTGATATAGTTTCGAGACAGACTGCGCTAGAAATAATATAGAATTATTTGGCTTGGGTTGTGTGAGGGAGTGGCAAGTACCCATTACATGCCACGTTCCTTAGCCAGTTGACTTTCAAATGAGGTGATTTTATCACCAGGTTGCATCGTGGGCTCACACATTCCTACAATCACTGTCGCGGTATTTGTCCGGAAAAAAAGGAAACTACCTACTTCAGGGGTAATGTCGTACCACAATTTGTAAAGCGGATATAGCTTTTAACATAGATACTTGTGTGCACCTGTAGAACGAGGAGTGCGAGTAAAATGCAGTAGTTGTTGGGATAGAGTTTTTTTTCTTTAACATTTGGTCGATTACGTCTATGGCACGGTGGTAGGATTCGCAAGAAGAACGTAAGAGACATGCACACCCATCGTTGATTTTCGGTCAGTATTATTTCGTATCGTAGGCAAATACACTCCTGGAAATGGAAAAAAGAACACATTGACACTGGTGTGTCAGACCCACCATACTTGCTCCGGACACTGCGAGAGGGCTGTACAAGCAATGATCACACGCACGGCACAGCGGACACACCAGGAACCGCGGTGTTGGCCGTCGAATGGCGCTAGCTGCGCAGCATTTGTGCACCGCCGCCGTCAGTGTCAGCCAGTTTGCCGTGGCATACGGAGCTCCATCGCAGTCTTTAACACTGGTAGCATGCCGCGACAGCGTGGACGTGAACCGTATGTGCAGTTGACGGACTTTGAGCGAGGGCGTATAGTGGGCATGCGGGAGGCCGGGTGGACGTACCGCCGAATTGCTCAACACGTGGGGCGTGAGGTCTCCACAGAACATCGATGTTGTCGCCAGTGGTCGGCGGAAGGTGCACGTGCCCGTCGACCTGGGACCGGACCGCAGCGACGCACGGATGCACGCCAAGACCGTAGGATCCTACGCAGTGCCGTAGGGGACCGCACCGCCACTTCCCAGCAAATTAGGGACACTGTTGCTCCTGGGGTATCGGCGAGGACCATTCGCAACCGTCTCCATGAAGCTGGGCTACGGTCCCGCACACCGTTAGGCCGTCTTCCGCTCACGCCCCAACATCGTGCAGCCCGCCTCCAGTGGTGTCGTGACAGGCGTGAATGGAGGGACGAATGGAGACGTGTCGTCTTCAGCGATGAGAGTCGCTTCTGCCTTGGTGCCAATGATGGACGTATGCGTGTTTGGCGCCGTGCAGGTGAGCGCCACAATCAGGACTGCATACGACCGTGGCACACAGGGCCAACACCCGGCATCATGGTGTGGGGAGCGATCTCCTACACTGGCCGTACACCACTGGTGATCGTCGAGGGAACACTGAATAGTTCACGGTACATCCAAACCGTCATCGAACCCATCGTTCTACCATTCCTAGACCGGCAAGGGAACTTGCTGTTCCAACAGGACAATGCACGTCCGCATGTATCCCGTGCCACCCAACGTGCTCTAGAAGGTGTAAGTCAACTACCCTGGCCAGCAAGATCTCCGGATCTGTCCCCCATTGAGCATGTTTGGGACTGGATGAAGCGTCGTCTCACGCGGTCTGCACGTCCAGCACGAACGCTGGTCCAACTGAGGCGCCAGGTGGAAATGGCATGGCAAGCCGTTCCACAGGACTACATCCAGCATCTCTACGATCGTCTCCATGGGAGAATAGCAGCCTGCATTGCTGCGAAAGGTGGATATACACTGTACTAGTGCCGACATTGTGCATGCTCTGTTGCCTGTGTCTATGTGCCTGTGGTTCTGTCAGTGTGATCATGTGATGTATCTGACCCCAGGAATGTGTCAATAAAGTTTCCCCTTCCTGGGACAATGAATTCACGGTGTTCTTATTTCAATTTCCAGGAGTGTAGTTATTGACGAAATATTATACTTAGTATTAGTGCTGGGTGGGTGATACGTTCCCATTTGAGCATCAGATTTACAAAGTATGTGTGTTTCTGTAAAGGAAATGACTATTTCCCATCGTAAGGTGGGTATGGATTTGACTTGGAGTGCTTTGATAGCAAAGGGAAGAGTATGTCCAGTCGTGAGGCAGGTAATGATATTTCCATTTCCAGAGCCAGCGCCTTCGGTAGAGGGTATATTTACGATACTTCGCACACAGTCACTACCCCCTTTAAAAGCGATAACTAAATCATGACGATACTTAGCACACTACACTCACTACCACTCCTCAGAACTACGGCATTCCTCATTCACAGACATCTAGGACACACTTGAAATTGAATAACTTAATTACGATGGAATCAGTTGATTATTCAGTTAGATACAACTAGTGTGCTGAAAGAGACACAAATAAGTCTACTACACGCTTGTAATAAAGCATTCATTGCATTCAGGCCTGTAGGAGGTTTCTACATAAGATGACATTCCTTTTTTTGAAAATTCATCACACGCGTTATAGGATCTAAACAGGGTTGTATCACCATTTCTCTCACATGCAACAAACAAAATCTTTGTATGACCCTCTAACAGGCTCTTTTGTTTTCGTAACAACTCAATTTTGCTGGTTGAAACAACATATCCGTCCTGCGGTAATCCTACTCCTACTCCAAAGCGTTAAACAGGTACGACGCTTAGCAACGTGAACTTAAAAATACACTACTGGCCATTAAAATTGCTACACCAAGAAGAAATGCAGATGATAAACGGGTATTCATTGGATAAATATATTATACTAAAACTGACATGTGACTACATTTGCAGGCAATTTGGGTGCATAGATCCTGAGAAATCAATACCCACAACAACCACCTCTGGCTGTAATAACGGCCTTGATACGCCTGGGCATTGAGTCAAACAGAGCTTGGATGGCGTGTACAGGTACAACTGCCCATGCAGCTTCAACACGATACCACAGTTCATAAAGAGTAGTGACTGGCGTATTGTGACGAGCCAGTTGCTCAGCCACCATTGACCAGACGTTTTCAATTGGTGAGAGATCTGGAGAATGTGCTGGCCAGGGCAGCAGTCGAACATTTTCTGTATCCAAAAAGGCCCGTACAGGACCTGCAACATGCGGTCGTGCATTATCCTGCTGAAATGTAGAGTTTCGCAGGGATCGAATGAAGGGTAGAGCCACGGGTCGTAACGCATTGTCCGCAGCTCGTGGTCGTGCGGTAACGTTCTCGCTTCCCGCGCCCGGGTTCCCGGGTTCGATTCCCGGCGGGGTCCGGGATTTTCTCTGCCTCGTGATGACTGGGTGTTGTGTGATGTCCTTAGGTTAGTTAGGTTTAAGTAGTTCTAAGTTCTATGGGACTGATGACCATAGATGTTAACTCCCATAGTGCTCAGAGCCATTTGAACCATTTTCGTAACGCATTTGAAATCTAACGTCCACTGTTCAAAGTGTCGTCAATGCGAACAAGAGGTGACCGAGACGTGTAACCAATGGCACCCCATAGCATCACGTCGGGTGATACGCCAGTATGGCGGTGACGAATACACGCTTCCAATGTGCGTTCACCGCGATGTCGCCAAACGCGGATGCGGCCATCATGATACTGTAAATAGAACCTGAATTCATCCGAAAAAATGACGTTTTGCCATTCGTGCACCCAGGTTCGTCGTTGAGTACACCATCACAGGTGCTCCTGTCTGTGATGCAGCGTCAAGGGTAACCGCAGCCATGGTCTCCGAGATGATAGTCCATGCTGCTGCAAACGACCTCGAACTATTCGTGCAGATGGTTGTTGTCTTGTAAACGTCTCCATCTGTTGACTCAGGGATCGAGACGTGGCTGCACGATCCGTTACAGCCATGCGAATAAGATGCCTGTCATCTCGACTGCTAGTGATACGAGGCCGTTGGGATCCAGCACGGCGTTCCGTATTACCCTCCTGAACCCACCGATTCCATATTCTGCTAACAGTCGTTGGATCTCGACCAACGCGAGCAGCAATGTCGCGATACGATAAACCGCCATCGCGATAGGATACAATCCGACCTTTATCAAAGTCGGAAACGTGATGGTACCCATTCCTCCTCCTTACACGAGGCATCAGAACAACGTTTCATCAGGCAACGCCGGTCAACTGCTGTTTGTGTATGAAAAATCGGTTGAAAACTTTCCTCATGTCAGCACGTTGTAGGTGTCGCCACCGGCGCCAACCTTGCGTGAATGCTCTGAAAAGCTAATCATTTGTATATCATAGCATCTTCTTCCTGTCGGTTAAATTTCGCGTCTGTAGCACGTCATCTTCGTGGTGTAGCAATTTTAATAGCCAGTAGTGTACGATTAGACTAAAACAGTTTTGCGGTTTCTCCACTCACCTACTCCGCCCGTGAAAATTAACTCCGAATGAACTTACTGTAGAATATTTCGCACTCACAATGATTTCTTAGTCAAGGGGAAAATTGTGTGTGTGGTGGAAGCTCTGCATGGAACGCGCTGACACAGACCTCGACTTGGCTGGGTTTCGTGGAAGTGATGAAATCGATAAACCGAAAATACTCTAGATCTCTTTTAAATTGTAATTACATCCTTTATTCATCGATAAAAACGTAATGGCGGGAGGCTTTTTTGCTTTGCAAAAACGACACCCGGCTGGTACAAGTGTGGGCGTATCATAATTTTTTTTATACACATGTAACTGATAGTCAGAAATGTTATGCTGATGCTTGAACGTGAAGGTACCGTGGCTTATGTTCCAACATACGTTTGTGGGAAGTAATAAAACTATTATTGAGGTAAAAACAAAAAAAGATTTCGTGTGTCGACTCGTAATGGAAGGATAGATTGGATATGGTGCATTGTGATTTCAGTGTACTGAGAAGTATATCCGAACGTTAGTGGTGATAGATTCATTTCGTAAACAGCTGAACAATGTAGCAATGCAAGTGTTCAACTGGATCTGCTGTAGCGCAGAAACAGGACGAGGAATACGGCTGTAACAATACGCCCCTTCATCGACAGTCCTAAGCGTACCCTAGCATTTTCCTTGCTGTTCTATTGTTAGTGATGTTGATTACAGGACACCAACCTGCGTCGGAGATGCGTTTCCAAGCATTACGTCCGCGGGTGCGGTATTCATTATCTGAACACAGTTCCAGACGTATTTCCTTCATAACACGTGTTTGAGAGAATCTTGGCAACAACTTCCAGAAGCGCTGATTCAACGACTTTGTCAGATAATTTCATAGGACTGAGGAGAATCAGGACATATAGCATGTGTGAGTGTATGTGTACCATAATGTTTTCGGGCCCTGTACAGATATAAAAGATAAATGCACTGTTTGTGTAAAAAAAGAAACTGTATATATTTCAGCTTAATGTTACTGTGGCTTGTGTTGTGGCAAGACCAGAGAAAATGAGTGTGTGTCCTATCGTGAGGGACGTAAAGATTAAGGACATCGAAACCGCGAGAGATTTCTTTTACGTGCGTCCTGTAGATAGTGAGATTCGTTCCAGGGGAAACATTACCTGTACATCGATCGGTGTCAGAGTGCAGCAGCAATCGTAATATTTAATTGTAGTTAGACTGTTAAATATTCTCGTGAGTGTTGTATGTATTTGATGATCTGTAGACGACTTTTTTAGGGTTTAACTGTCTGTGCAATGTAGAGATCTGTGCAAAATAACTTTGCCTCTGAAAGTCTCGTCTGCGGTAAACACAGGCGGACGATGCTCCCACACAGGTAGATTGACGGGTAAATTCACTGACGGACTGGTTGTCCGGTTAGGAACGTGCCTTGGGAAGAATTGCGAATTATCTAGGCTGTGGACTGAAGCGCAGCTATGCGTCATCACGCCAGCAATGGTAGCTAGGTGAACACGTACTTCGATAGGAATTCCTGAAGTGTTAAGTAGTGGCGAGATGTTGCCTCCTCATCCTCGCGGGACCCGAACGGTCGCGGGAGCGCCGGGCGTCGAGTGGCGGGATGTGTTTTTTTTTTATTATTATTAGCGATCTTTTGTTTAAACTATATTCCATCTACATATATACACTCTGCTAGCCACCAAACGGTGTGTTATGGAGGGCACTATTCACACCAAAGTCATATTTCCCTCCTTCTGTTCCACTCGCGGTTGGCGCGAGGGAATACGATTATCTGAACGTTTCAGCACGAGCTCTAATTTCCGTTGGTGATCACTGCGCGGTATGAAAGGTGGTGGTATTAATATATGCTCTACATGCTCGGTGAAGATAGGATTTTGGAATTTAGTGAGCAGCCCCTTCCGTTTTGCGCATCATCTACCTGTAAGTGTATCCCACTTCAAACTTTTCAATGAGATTTGTAACGCTCCTGCGATGGTTAAATGTACCATTCACGAATCTTGGCGTTCTTCTTTGGACCTTCTCAATCTCTTGAGTCAGACCCAACTGGTAAGGGGCCCCCATACAGACGAACAATACTCTAAGACAAATAGGATGCTGCGAATTAAAAAAAAAAAAACTATCCAATACACGTGTAGAATATCGATTTAATTAATTTGAATAAATTTTTTATATGAACGTAGTGGTAACGGTACAACAGTTAAGAGGAGGCTGTGTGTGAGCGGGTGACATGGAGCAGAACTGCAGGTTAAGTGCAGAACACTAAGTTAATTTGAATAATTTTTATGTAAAACGCAGTGCAATATTTTAAGGGTGTGGATGACACAGAAGGATGCGACAGAAATGGTGTTCCAAAGCATGGGAAATTCGAAAAGTGTACCAGAAAATGGTGGCTGGAGATAGCTAATTACTTGATTTCGTATCAAAGGCGGTACAATAGTATAAGTGCGGTGACATGGAAAACCACTCAACAGAACAGTAGGTTAAGTGCCAACAAAGCGTCAAACATTACGTTAAGACACCTAGAGTACAGTAAGTACCGAACACTAGGTTATGCAACATGTTCGCCCCATGTAATTTCTTCTTGCAAGACCTAGATCTTTCTAAACAGCAGAAAATGATGAGCAACAGAAATCCAACCACCGTAAACTGATTTTTTTTATAAATAAACGATATACACTTTCCACGTATTCCATACATTGTCTTGAATCCTGTAAAAAAATATTCCATACAGAGCAATCGAATACCCTCCAAACGATCGATCAACTGAGTCTTTTCCCTGCCAATTCCTTGGAAGAGGTGGCGGTCGAATGACTTAGGTTAGTGGAAGTGCTCTTTTTTCCAGCCATTTTCTTAGGTTAGTAGAGGTTGTCCTGATGGAATCTGATTTTCCTGCCAGAGGGAGCATGGCAGTGGTGCGTGGCACTTTCCCACCAGAGAGGTTAATTAATTGATAAATTTAATTAAGTAGTCAATCAAATTGATAATAGCGAGAGGGGGGCCTATTCCAATAACTCAGACCTGAAAGTATACCTGTAGCAGCGAGGGGGAGGGGAGGAGGGAGGGGGTGGGGAGGGCAATAGGTTAAGTGCCTGTCAATCGAAAGGAAATGGGTGTGATGTGGAAAAGCACTTAACAGAGCAATAAGTTAACTCTGACCTGAAAGTGTACTTGTAGCAGTGAGGGGGGCGTTGGGGGAGGGAAAGGGGGTGGAGTGGGGGAACAATAGGTTAAGTGCAGTGATATGGAAAAGCACTTAGCAGAACAATAAGTTAAGTACCTGTCAATCAAAGGAGAACAATAGGCTGACATGGAAATGCACTTAACAGGTTTGCCCCTGATTGCAAACCTGCCCCTGATGTAGGCAACCTGCACTAAAGAATGGCCCAGTTCCTGCTAGGTCACACTACTGATGGAAAGGAAAGAGAGTCTATGTGACATCTAAGCAGAGGCCTAAAAGAAGAAAAGATTTTAAGGGTTAAAGTGCATAACAAATTTCTAACCGAAGTAATAGTGGACAAACAGCTGTTGCAAATGGGCGTATATTTGCCTGCAGCCTTTATGACTGTGCGGATAGGCACATAGAGGTACATGTGTCACGAACATTTTCAGTGTCCCAGAAGAAGTCATATTGGAGTGAACCAAAGTAAAGACAGAAGTAGTACCGAACATGGCAGAAGGCTAGGATTGCCACATATGTAGTATGGTTTCAGTGGACCAAGAGACAAGGTAGTGAATTAGAAGATTAAGGGAAATGTTTCGTGTGGACCACTTAAACAAAGAAAAAAGGACTTTTACTGAATTGTGTATAGCATAACATGATGTATTTTACCCACCTCGACATTTATTAATGCACACTGAGACCATGAAGCATGAAATTAAGTTAAAACCAGAGGTGCAAGGTACAGTAATAAATATTCGACCACATGGGCTACCAGAGGCTCAAAAGGATGCCCTCCAAAACTAGACAGGTGCAATGTTAAGAGAGTATATCATTGTACTGACCACAAGAGGATGGACTTACCCGTTATTGGTGATTCCAAAGAAGATAGACGCTTCTGGAAAGCAAAAATAGAGAATAGTTTCAGATTAAAGGAGAGTGGATGACGTTTGTATTGGCATTGTATTTCCGCTACCCTGTATTGATGAGATTTTAGACAGCTTAGGAAAAGAGAAATACTTCACCACTATAGACTACTCAAAGGGTTACCACCAGATACTGTTGAATGAGGATGATAGAGAGAAAACAACCCCCTCTACTCCAGAAGGACATTACAAATACGAAAGATTACCAGCGGAAAAATAGATAGTGGAGTCACTTTTAAGAGACTGATGAACACAATACTTATCGGACTTCAGGGATAAAAGATGTATATATACTTATATGATGTGGTTGTATTTGGAGCTGTGTTAGAAGAGCACAAAGTCAGACATGGAGAAACATTTGAGAGGTTCCAGTGGCACAATTTAAAATTTTAGATTGACAAGTGTGAGTTCATACAAAAAGAGGTAACTTACTTATAGCACATAAGTACGACAGAAGAATTAAAACCCGACCTACAGAAGGTGGTCATGATATGAGAGTGTTCAAAAAACAGCACTAAAGGGCATTTAAAGAGTTTTCTAGGGACCACGCCATTTTATCATCACTGTATTGAGGACTTCAGCTGGATAACGAAACCGTTAACCAGTGACTGAAGAAAGGAGCGAACTGCGAGTGGTCAGCTCAGTAGGAAGTAGCTATCCAGGAAACGAAAGAGAAAGTTACCAGCCTCCAATCTCACAGTATCCTAATTTTATGGTGCAGTTCATAATTACAACAGCCTCTAGAAAGCAGTCCATTGGTGTCATATTGAGCCAAGGAGAATTACGACAGGACTTGCCAGCAGCCTTTGCATCCATAATGTTGAATACCCCCAAGAGAGGACATAATA
Source organism: Schistocerca americana (assembly GCF_021461395.2). Taxonomy (NCBI): domain Eukaryota; kingdom Metazoa; phylum Arthropoda; class Insecta; order Orthoptera; family Acrididae; genus Schistocerca; species Schistocerca americana. The sequence goes on along the minus strand of NC_060120.1, from coordinate 463,339,198 downwards.
TGATTGAACGACAAGTCTTAGCCTTAGTGTGGGCAGCGAAGCACTATCAACCTTACACATATGTGAAAATTCATTGTATGTGTTGATCACAAACCCTTTAAATGGTTAGTGCTTATAAGTGATCTTTCCTCAAGATTAATGAAATCTAGGATTAAACTGGTATAATACGACTCTGACACAGCAAGGAATCAGTCGCACATAGGACTGCATTAAAAGGCATAGATCATCAGTATTGGGACAAAGCAAGTTCTACCCCAAAGTACCGTTATTCAAGATGGCGACGATGACGTCATCATAAATGGCAGCGATGATGTCATCTAAGACAGCAGCTGTGATGTCATCCAGGATGCAGGCTTTTGGTGGCAAGTTTGAATTTTGGTGGGAAGATAGATCAATTGAGCTACCTTCACTAACCTATCCCCTCTCCCCTCCCCCAGAAGAATAGCGGGAAGTTCAAATTCCAACAGGATAACGCATCACACCTCTGCTAACCTAAGAAAATCATGGGTAGATAGGTCACTTGGGCTACCCCCACTAACGTAAGTTCACCGACCACCACCTCTGCCGGCCATTGTGGCTGTGCAGTTCTAGGTGCTTCAGTCCGGAAATGTGCTGCTGCTATGGTCGCAGGTTCGAATCCTGCCTCGGGCATGTGCTGTCCTTAGGTTAGTTAGGTTTAAGTAGTTCTAAGTATAGGGGACTGATGACCTCTGATGTTAAGTCCCATAGGGCTCAGAGCCATTTTTTGAACCACCACCTCTTCCTAGGAACTGGCACCAAGTTTGAATTTTGGTGATAAAGAAAGGTCAATTTGCGTATCTCTACTAAGCTAAGAAAATGGCGCGAAAGAAAGGGAATTTGGACTAACCTAAGTCGCCCGACCGCCACCTCTTCCTAGGGATTGGTGGGAAAAGGACTCAGCCTACACTGGGCTGCTGGAGAGAGGAAGGAGTGTCCTTTTTTTATTTAGGGATGGATAGTATATTTACAACCGTGATACAGAACACATGCTCTGACATGCCGTACAGCATACAGACCTGCAAATTACTCCTAAATAACTCTTGTACAATGCTCTGCACACGCACTTGCTAATTGTAAACTGTCAAAATAACTCACTGCACAGCCTACAGACCTGCAAACAATTGGTAAATAATGCAATACATTTATGTCCAAAGAACCGAACAGCTTGTAAATTGTCAAAATAGTAATCCATCTAAAAGACGATGCAAACATGCTTGCAAATCGTCAACTCTCGGAATCATGCACCAGTCTTCATTTAAACACTTAGAGGCAGCACCACCATCCAGTGTGTTCGCCACGAGGTCCAGGCTCAAACTGATCAAGTACACAGTACTGTCACTAGAGCGTGCTGCCATTACGGAATCCAAGATCGTCGTTTGCAGTATGTGAAAGTCCCGTCACTCCCTCCCTACCTGCAGTCAAGTGCTGAGACAGAGATGCTGCAATGCTTTCTCTCTCATGTGAGCATGCGTCACGTGTATAGCCCACGAGCTTTAATGCTGACGTCATGACAACTAGCCTGCACGTGCATACTGACGTCATAGATCGTCTTGTAGAAACATGCTAGCGATTCTAACAGAACACGTGTCACACATTGCGCATCTAACTCCTGAATTACCTAAGTACTTAATTCCAATCCAATTTTAATGATATTCGATAACTGAATGTATCACTTGGAGATTCAATAATCAAATGAGATGTTCGAGGTTTTCCCACTAGGAACACAATCATCATTCATTCATGATGTAGCACCCCCCACCCCTAGAATGCTGCGCTCCTATTGGCTACTGCATCAGTGACGTGATTCATCATATTAGAAGCTATATAAGCCAAGACACAACCGAACTCGCCGTCATTCTGCTTCTGTACTTCTACGAGTTTCTCAGAGGTCAATCGTTTGTACTTTCATCATCATCATGAAGCATACCAGCAGCACCAGCAGTGACAGCAGCAGCGGCAGCAAGTGCAGCCAAGGAGATAAAGATCAGTTACCTGGTAAGTACCTTTTTGGTGTTCAAATATGTGTTTGAGCCACAGTCCACAGACTGCTGTGCCCTTCAACAGATTGTGTGTATGTGTGTGTGTGTGTGTGTGTGTGTGTGTGTGTGTGTGTGTGTGTGTGTGTGTGAATGCTACAGAGATTTTTTTTCCATACTGGATATTGTACTCTGTCTTTTCTGTCTTTCTAGAATTCATACCTAGCATGTTGGCTGAGCTAGCCCATCGGTTAGAGGTCCAGAGGGCTGGAGCACAGCGAGAATGTAAGTACATTTGTAAAACATAGTTCTTAGATAAAATAATTTCGTGTAATATATATTCGTTTTCTAAGTGCCTATGTTGAGCTGTCCGAGAGATATTGTTTTCTTTCTTGATGACTCTATGCATAGGGAGGGAGTCGCCGACGGTGTCATACAAGCAGAGCAAGGTGGGGGTGAAATCTCTCATTGGGTTCATGAGATGGTGGCCGCTGCAGATGACGAAGAAGAACGCAAAAGGCGCAAGCGTATGACCCTTTTAGATGAGGCGGAGGATATACCTGAGTGGTGGGAGACCTCACTGAATGTGCTGATGAGTTGCTCAAGCCATGGAGCCAGAGTGGAGAAGGTGAATATTTTTGATCTTTATCATTACAGCAAATAATCACCATTATTGTGTCTTATTATTATTGTTTTAAATCTAGATCATTAAACTTATTTTTGGGGGCGGGAATTGGCCACACACCGATTTTTTCGAAACGTTCCGGAGTGTATGTGTGGCCACGTACCCTCTGGAACCCGCCTTTTATTGCAGGGCACCTGGGTTGTGCTGGGATGCTATGCTTAAAAAAATGAGGCACAGCATCGCAATTTTGACTGATACTGCAATCCTTCTATTTTTTGAACTAGGGATCCGTGGGGGACTTTCTCAATGCATTCACAGGCATACCAAGGCAAATAACCTATGGATGGGTGTCATGCTTAAAGCATCCCTTGATTCGAGTTACATTATGTACCTAGATGTGAACAACTTATACGGGTACGCCGCGATGCAGCCACTGCCGGTTGGTGGGTTTCGTTGTGTGCCTGAAGACGAATTTAATGGATTAGATGGAAAAATAATGGGCCTTGCAGCCCTGATTCTGTTATAGGGTATGTGGTAGAGGCAGACATCACATATCCTAATAATCTGCAAGGAGAGACAAGTGACTTGCCGTTATGTCCAGAGCAACAAATTCCACGAGGAAGCAACAACCCTAAACTGTTGGCTACTGTTGGAGATAATCAGAGGTATATTATTCATTATCTTAATCTTCACTAGTGCCTCAGCTTAGGGATGAAACTTGTTAGAATCACCCGGGCTATCTCTTTCAAGCAATCCTACTGATTGACGTAGTATAATGAAGTAAATACCGAAAAGAGGGTGATTGCGAGTAGTGATTTTGAAAGAGAATTTTATAAGTTAATGAATAATTCCATTTTCTGGAAAAGTATGCAGAATGTAAGAAATGAACGCCATATTTTTATTAGAATCGCATGGGAAGGGCGCTATGGCTTGAGAAAGTGTATTGCTAGGCCAAATTTTAATTGTGCCACCATCTTCAATGAAAACTATACTGCTGTGGAGATGTCGAAGATTGCAGTAGAGTTTATGAACCTTATTTATTTGGGGATGTGCATACTGGATATCTCCAAATTCTACATGCAGAACCATTGTGTAGAACCAAAGTTGCTTTATATGGATACAGCCAGTTTTACCTACTGGATCAAGAACTGCGATCCATATGAAGTAACTAGGTGCCACGGTAATGAATTTGACACATCTTCTTATGAGGCCGATAATCCTTATGGTATTGTTCCTAGGAAGAAGAAGGTTATTGGTCTCATGAAATACAAGGCAAATGGTTTACTGATTGTAGAGTTTGTGGGATTGAGGTCCAAAACATATGCATATCATACAATAGATGGGGGCACCCAGAGGTGGGCCAAGGGTGTTAGATGTGTGACATCTCGAGCTCTCATGGTTGAAGACTATTTGTGGTGCCTGTATGGTCGCAGTGTTCAAGGCACTCCCCCACACATCATTCGACGAACTAGTATTCGGTCATGGGGTTACACTGCACTGCAATCTGAAGTTGGAGTTTGTCCTCATGATGATAAAGAGTTATTTGTGAGGATGGGGTGGAAACCCTCCCATACTCGCTCTATTTACTTGAAGCAAAAGTAGGGGTGGGGTACTCTGATTGAGAGATAGAGAGAGAATGAGTGTGTGAATCAGGTGGGGTGGGTTTATGCATAAAATAATATGGCTCTTTTATCATAGTGTAATTACTGGTTGTGTGTGTGATATGTGGTGTGAGTGTGTGTGCGTATGTGGGAGTGTAATGTGATGGAAAATATAAAAATTAGTATGATTTTATTTATATATAAGCAGAATGTGGTGAAAAAAAATTGTTGTCTCTCTTTCGTTATCCATGTGTGTGTGTGTGTGTGTGTGTGTGTGTGTGTGTGTGTGTGCATGTGTGTGTGTGTGTGTGTGTGTGTGTGTGTGTGTGTGTGTGTGTGCCAGTCAAAGTAGTTTTATTTCCATCCAAATAATTTTTTCTTTAGTACAGCTGTTTGCCTTGGACGCTGCAGAGCCACCCAATTAATTGTTGTTATTAAAGTATATCAGCTGTCTGTGGTGGAAAATGTCTAGAGCCAATCACTTAAAAAAAATTGAGCCACACATTTAAATTGGGGCCATCCAATTAAATGTTGTTACTAAAATATTTCAATGATAAATGTATATTTCAAACGTGTATATATATAGAACTTGTCTCGTTAAGTTGGAGATATTCAATTAATTATTTATTTCACAGAACATGTCTACATAAAAAAAATTCGGAGCTATCTAGTTAAGTAGGAGAACGTTAATTCGCAGAATAGCTCTGTTCAATATAGTCTGTTTGGATGGAATTTCATTAGAAATAGTATTTAGCATGTAAGTTAGTCTATACCTCTGCTTTAATTTTGAGTATGGCTTTATAACCAACATTCCCTTTGAGGAATCTCCAACATGTGTTGGATTCTAGTAATAATAATAATAAGTTAAGAGTATCACTGCATTGAACTGAAATGCACCTCAAGAACTATATATATACTGCACATCACTAACCAAATTGTAAACTCAAGAACTGAACTGAGTTGAATATAGGAAAGAAAAAAAATCATTACCCTACATTGCTGTTGTTATTTTAAAGAACCTAATCGTTTTGCTAAAACCCTCTCCCCAAGGGGAGTGGCGGGTTCAGCGGCGTTCGCGGAGCACGAGGCGGAGGGTAAATGTGGAGGCTGGCCGTGTGGCATTGCCCGCTCTGCCTGTGAGTGGATATGTGGCCGCTCCTTCAGCAAGGTCCGAGCAGGCATACCAGGGGGGGGGGGGGAGGGGTTTATTAGTTATTGGGTGCTCCAACGTTAGGCAGGTGATGGAGCCCCTTAGGGAAATAGCGGAAAGGTCGAGGAAGAAGGCCAGTGTGCACTCTGTCTGCTTGCCGGGGGATCTCATCCGAGATGTGGAGGAGGCCCTGCCGGCGGTGATAGAGAGCACTGGGTGCACCCGACTGTGAATTGTTGCTCATGTCGGCACCAATGACTCCTGCCGTCTGGGTTCAGAGGTCATCCTCAGTTCGTACAGGCGGTTGGCGGAATTGGTGAAGGTGGAAAGCCTCGCTCGCGGGGTTGAATCAGAGCTAACTATTTGTAGTATCTTTCCCAGAACTGATCCCGGTCCTCTGGTTTGGAGCCGAGTGGAAGGCTTAAACCAGAGGCTCGGACGAATCTACGGAGATCTGGGGTGCAAATTTATCGACCTCCGCTATCGGGTGGAGAAATGTAGGGTCCCCCTGAATAGGTCAGGCGTGCACTACACGCCGGAAGCGGCTACAAGGGTGGCGGAGAACGTGTGGAGTGCACATGGGGGTTTTTTAGGTTAGAGATTTCCCTCCCTAGGCCCGACAAGACACCTCCTGAGACGCGGCGAGGTAGGAGTAGGCAAAATGCAACAGGGAATAAAAATATTAATGTGCTAATAGTAAACTGCAGGAGCGTCTATAGAAAGGTCACAGAACTGCTCTCATTAATAAATGATCACAACGCCCATAGGGACAGAAAGTTAGCTGAAACCAGGCGTAAACAGTAAAGAAATCCTAAACTCAGATTGGAATGTATACCGCAGAGACAGGCTGGACAGTGAAGGGGGAGGCGTGTTTATAGCGACAAGAAGTGCAATAGTATGAAGGAAATTGACGGAGATTCGAAATGTGAAATAATTTGGGTGAAGATTACGGTTAAAGCAGGCTCAGACATGGTAATTGGATGTCTCTGGCTCAGCTGTTGTGGCTGAGCACCTGAAGGATAATTTGGAAAATATTTCTAGTAGATTTCCCCACCATGTTATAGGTCTGGGTGGAGATTTTAATTTGCCGGGTATAGACTGGGAGACTCAAACGTTCATAACGGGTGGCAGGGACAAAGAATCCAGTGAAATTTTTTTAAGTGCTTTATCTGAAAACTACCTTGAGCAGTTAAACAGAGAACCGACTCGTGGCGATAACATATTATACCTTTCTTGTGACAAACAGACCCGAACTATTTGAAACAGCTAACGCAGAACAGGGAATCAGCGATCATAAAGCGGTTACTGCATCGATGATTTCAGCCGTAAATAGAAATATTAAAAAAGGTAGGAAGATTTTTCTGTTTAGCAAAAGTGACAAAAAGCAGATTACATAGTACCTGACGCCTCAACACAAAAGTTTTGTCTCAAGTACAGATAGTGTTGAGGATCAGTGGACAAAGTTCAAAACCGTCGTACAATATGCGTTAGATGAGTATGTGCGAAGCAAGATCGTAAGAGATGGAAAAGAGCCGCCGTGGTACAACAACCGAGTTAGAAAACTGCTGCGGAAGCAAGGGGAACTTCACAGCAAACATAAACATAGCCAAATCCTTGCAGACAAACAAAAATTACGCGAAGCGAAATGTAGTGTGAGGAGGTCTATGCGAGAGGCGTTCAATGAATTCGAAAGTAAAGTTCCATGTACTGACTTGTCAGAAAATCCTAAGAAATTTTGGTCTTATGTCAAAGCGGTAGGTGGATCAAAACAAAATGTCCAGACACTCTGTGACCGAAATGGTACTGAAACAGAGGATGGCAGACTAAAGGCCGAAATACTAAATGTCTTTTTCCAAAGCTGTTTCACAGAGGAAGACTGCACTGTAGTTCCTTCTCTAGATTGTTGCACAGATGACAAAATGGTAGATACCGAAATAGACGACGGAGGGATAGAGAAACAATTAAAATCACTCAAAAGAGGAAAGGCCGCTGGACCTTGTAACGCTGTAACGGAACTGAAATGAGGGTAGGCTGCCAGTAATTTGGAGCCCGCGCGTCGGAAACGTGCGCACTGGTGTGAGACTGCCAGCGAGTGCACCCTGATGCCATCTACTGGCGAAACCGGGAATTAACGCTACCTGTCAGAAAATGCACTAAGCTCTTGGAGTCAAATGTATTCTTTTTCTTGGTAATTATAAGTTATTACTGTATAATTTAATGTTGTAAAGCTCTAGTAGTAAATTATTATGACTGGTATGAACTCCAGGGTAATAAATATAAATTTCCTTAAATACTAAATGATTTCAGTGAAAAGGTGGTAGGGGAACGCCCCACTCTTGGTGATACGAGCGTAGCTAGGGGTACCTGGAGACACAGGGACTGAACAATGGAATGGCCTGGGGCGTGCTGACGTGATCGGACGTGTGTAACTGTGCTCGCGCAAAAGTGATTGTGCAACAGCGAAGAGGCGAATATCGTCGCCGCTTGTGGAGTAAAACGCGACGAATGATTATCGAAGCCGCCCCCATGCCACTGGGGCTGATTGTAAGAGTTCCTGCGCCCAGATTTTATGGCGGACATGCAGTAGCTTATACGAGTGCTACGGCTCGTAGTTCCAGCCGCCATTAAGGGCATGAGGCGTGAAGAGTTGCGTTAGCCACATGCATCTCACTATCAGCACCGGCACGTCTACCCAAGGCAAGACTGCTTGCAATTGTTAATTCGAACTTTGTATAAATGTAAAAGGAGAATACCAGTTTTCTTTTGTGCAAGTACAGAGGACAGAATATAGTAATGAGTAAAATTACGACGCATGTTGTTCATTGTAAAATGTAGTAACCTGAAACATAGTATAGTGAAATCAGACTGAGGCCACCATCGCCTCTTTCATTTACAATTCTTTTTGTTGTAGAATACTTTAGTGTATAAGAATGTTGAAAAGAGCAATGGTCACACCAGAATGAGTCGCCTATTTATAGTTACTAAATTTTTCTGAGCAACCTTTCAAGTAAAGTCACTTAAGTAATTCTATATCAATTGTCCAAAGAGTAATATCCAAAATCATTACATAAAGTTGAAGGATAGAATTTTGTTAACCCAAGTTGCATAAATAGTCTTTGTAGTAATTACCAAGCCAACTCACAGAAACTGAAAAGAGTATTTGCTTTGTAGAATCACCTCGAATGATCAGAAATAGTAATATTCAGAATTAAGTTTAAATTCAACTCAAGCCGTTTCACTTTGAAACGAGTCAAAAATTGATTTATTCTTTTGCTCCTTCAGAGCTGGCGACCATAGTTATAAGTATTTTCAGGAGGATTCGACGGTAAGTCTGCTGCTCTCATTGTGCTGATATGATTATCCACTGCTGCTAGCAGTGGTGATTAGATACATAAGCTCACTACCAAGTTAAGTGGGTCAGGTAGGCAGTGTTACCGTGTGAACTGTAGGGCACTGTAGGCCGTGGATCGAACCCGTTCAATCATCGCAGCTCTTTGGGAAATAGTCCAGTTAGGAGTGTGCTAATCATTAGGTAAAACTGGTGAGTAACGGTCAAAATGTACACGCTAGTGAATTTAGCAAGGTCCACGTAGCACATAGTTAATGTGGTGCAATGGCGAGGGTAGGAGTGGAGTAAAAGTGAACTGAGCTTGTGGCAGCTGTGCTTTATTCAAATATTAACAATGTGAATTCACTACTACCTCTTACCATTAGGACTGAGCTATTTATGGTTAAAATACGTAGCAGTAAGCGCAAAGGCGTGACAGCTACAAGTCCGTATTGATTTTATACATATGGAATTAGGAAGCGAGTCATTCCGTCAGTGGAGGGGGTTAAAACAACCGAGTCAGTTGAGAACATACCCCATTTACTGATGGAAAGATTCGGCGGTTCGGTCGCATGTGGCGATCGTGACAGGACTTACCAAGTTTGTTGAATAATGGCTGCAATAAAAGTGTTTTATATAAACTTGTAGTTTCAAGAAAATTTTAAATTTAAAATTCTGTTGTAGACAAATATACCACAATTGGTAAGTTCAAGACGACAACCTGCAAAGCAATAAAAGAAAGTCCAATAGTAGGACTTAAACAAGTAATTCTTGATTTAATAAACATTTCTATTAGGCACGAAATACAGCAGCATAAAATGGAGTCGAATAGTAACAAGGAAGACGAAAACATTACAAGGTCAGACCCAGAATTAGGGACCATAGATACTGTTGTAGGGTTGGAAAATCTTATAGATGAAACCACACCCATGAGACAGGAGGAACGGGAAGTGAAACCAAAGGTAGTGAAAAGTGAACCCAATGTACCTGTGGATGCAAGTCACAAGGGAGAGGATATGAAATTAACAAGTTTGTTAAATAGGATGATGGCGCAAATTCGAGAAGTGAATGCTAGTTTGAAAGCAGAAATGGCTAGTCATATATCCCAATTGGATGAAAACCTATCTGGAAAAATAAAAGCCAAATTAGATATTTTGAATACGCAAAGCCAACGTATCACAGAGGTAAACAAATCAGTACATAGCATTAGGGCTGAAATAACAAATGTTCAGACAGAAGTCACAGAAATAGAGAAAAGATTTGATACTGAAATTCAGAGAATAGAGAAATCAGTGGAACCTTTGGTTAGTGAAAAATTAGAACCGATAATTGAAAGTAAATTACAGGTAATAGTACCAGTTGTAAAGAAAGAGATTGTTAAAGAAACGGCAGCTGATATTGAAACACTGCGCAATACCATGTTGATTTTTGATGCATGTGTGCAGGAGCAGGAAAATACACTGCGTAATGAGATAAAATTGTTAAGTCAGCAAGTTCAGAATCAGACATTCCTTAACTGTAGTGGTATCCCATTGGTAATGCAAAAATCAGAAATACTGAGTAGGGAGGAAAAATACGATCCTCAAAAGAAACAAGGTGGATGGCATCCAATGGATTTTATAAAAAATTGTGAACATGTCTTACCAACAGACATGTCGGATAAAGAAAAAATTAATTTAGTAATAGACGCTTTAGCAGGTCATGCTAAACGTTGGGGATTGAATTTGGATATCGACAATTTGAAGTTTACAGACTTCAAAGAAAAGTTCCTTGAGGAATTCTGGGGCACACATCAGAGAGATAGGTTGTGGAGAGAATTCGTTGTTGCCAGAATGCCAGAACATGGGCGTGGGCTCATGAAAGAATACTGTGAAGGATGGTTCAAGCGTGTGGAGTATCTTAAGGGGATACGGAATCACCTATCCCCGCAATGTTAATATATGCCTACTATAGGGAACATTTTCTCACAAACTACTGGAGACAGAGAGGTAAAAATTTTACTGTATGTGCATTCATATGTTACAACAATACTGAAACAACAGTTTATTGTCAAAGTATTTTCTTACAGAGATATTGTACATTTATTTTTAAGTAAATTTTTTCCATCGCTTTTTACTAGACTATCACCCCTAAGTCTTTTGTAAATCAAGTAATTAAAAAATCGTTGTTTCAGTATGTAATAGGGACCTATGTCACTACGTCATAAAAATTTCAGACTTCTAGGTTGACCAGTACCTGAGATAATGTTCCTAGATGAAGTAAAAAGTAAACTTACGGGAAACGGAGAAAGAAGATTAAAACATTCCCGATCCGTAGCTAATACCCCCTACACAGTCTTCATAATCATCAAGTCTTCTTTTGGCACCCCTCTGCACCTGTCTTGCTTTTTTCACTAATGTCTTGATTATATTATCAGCATGCCTTAGTCTGTGCTGATCTAAAAAGAACATAGCACGTACCGTACGGGAACCAACACACATACCCAACTTTTGAAGGACCTGGCATTTAGTTATATTTCCAAGATTGAAGGTTGCCACAGCATCATACACACCAAAATGTAGTGTATTAATTCCGACAAACACTGTTTTTGGGAGACGATGCCATATCACACTATTCAAGCACTCGTTGGGGTTCTGCGTTTTTCCGTGAAGACATTTCATCAGAAGACTTCTGTCAGCCAGATCTCTGAAAATGGGCTTTATTTCTGCCATGATGGCTGATGGTAGACTGTGGTGGTGAATGTATTTCTCTCCTGTTGTTAGTCCCCTATTGTATTTACACCAGCTGTTTTCACCTTTGGGGCACAAACCATGTTGTGGATGCTCATCCGTGGATGCGGTGTGGAAATATAAAGCCCATATAGCTCTCCTCATTTCTTCAAGATTGCCTGTATTTTGCCTGATTGCAAGGCCATAGCAGTTCTGAATGTGGTCTATTATGGAATCAGTCAATCTTCCTCTGCCATCCAAGGTTTTCCCATCATCTAGTTTTTTCCCTTTCATAACTGATTTTAACCTTCTCAGCCTGGCACCCATTCTCTTCTGCACATGTCCTATACATTCAAGTTTGCTTATATTTACACTGTTCCCATATGGTTTGCTTTCCAAAACTTCTTTGAATGCTTTAGAGTCACCATCTCCCAGATATTTGACATAGCGAACATTATACCACTGTGAAGAGCGATGAAAAATTTTCTTCACCCCAGCAACCTCCATGCCACCACTACTACCATAATAATTAGCAATACAGTCATCACTGTGTTCATTTTTCAGCCTGCCTGTGCACCTACAGTATTTAGACATTATTGCAACATCAATAACCTTGCCAGTATCAACACTAGTTGCTGTTACAACACCATTGTTGGAGGTGTGGCCCCTTTTCTGCCACGTGCCATCAAACGCCACTGTGAGGTCACGACTGCCGTCATTTTCTTCCACTGCTTCTTCCACAGCAACCTGCATTGACTTCTGTGCTACATCTTCAACTGCAGATCCTAGTACATAATTGTAAGCTTCAAACTTTGAAGGTGCACTTGGAAGATTTAGAACACCACATAGCATATCACCAGCTGCTTTGCCCTTACCAATTGCTCGTAATCCATAAACTAACCTAATATTTACACTATAAAGTTCAGTTTTCTTATATCCATTATTTACAGTTACTGAAACCGAACTTGGAAACTTACAGCTGTATTTACAAACACTGCATATTAAATTAAACTGGGCAGCCAGGCCAACATGGGATTCTACTTTCAGAGAAACGTTTCCATGACATTTTTTGCAGCACAAACTGTTTTCAAGAGCTTCACACAATATATTCGTATCAATGAGTTCAAAAACTTCATTCCCTCTATCAAGTAAATTATATTTCTCTTCCAAATCTCTTAGTTTTTTATGAGAAGCACTGTTTTCATTTGGTGTAAGTTCGTTCGGCAAATCAGTAATAAGTGGATTCACATTTTCCAACAGTGATGATGATGAACTGCTTTGCTTTGCTAATGAATCATTATTTCTTTTCTTTTGCCAGTTCACACGCTTTTTAAATACTTTTGCTTTAGCTCTAGGAATTTTCACTGCGAAAAATGAAGCACTAAATACGAAATAACTCAACAACAACTACTTTCTTATATCACACTGTTTACAAAACAGTCCCGCCACAAAGTCAAAGAGTAACTTGAGGAAACCAGAGAGAAACATTTTCGGGCAACTAGTGTATAAATAGTCGCTGGAAACCGGGATATTTGAATTCATGTCACTTTAAAGGTACTGCCAAAAAGTTCATGGTCAGCCACGAGAGACGTGTATAACTAAAGCGCAATACCCGATCTCACAAATATATAAAAATAAAATAGTTATAATTGTAGTAGAGCTATGTATGATACGTCATTTTAAAGAGGAAACATGGCAGAATATAATACGCCAATAAAAAAAATTCGATTTTTTAACCCAAAATCCGATTCCGTATCCCCTTAAAGATCGTAGATCAGAATCGGAGATAGTCTGGGAGTTGTGGAAAAAGCTACCTGACGATTCAAAGCGTTATGTAGGAGGCACTCATCGAACATTCGATGAATTTTTAGAAAAAATCGAGAATGAAGATAGGTGGCGTGAAACTAGAGAGTTTCGAGGTTTCAGAAATCAGAATGGAATAGTAAAAGGTGGTAGGAATGAACCGCAAATTAACATGATGAGAGGAAGAGGTCAAGAAGGTAACTCTCAGCGAGGGAGAGGACACTATCAGGGAAACGGGATGCATTATCAAAATCAGGAAAACTAAATACCGCGCAGGTCAAGGGCCTAACGCGCGCGGAAAGAAAGAAATGGCCCAAATATAGGGAAGATCGGAGTATTCAGTACTATAGTAGGATAGTGCGTCGTTCGCCTGAAGAGCAGTTTCATAAACGAAACTTTGCGAAGTATAATGCAGGGATACAAACAGAGGAGAGAGAGCAGGGAGGAATTATTAAGGGAAATGAAGTAGGAAAAGAATATCGGTCGGATGTGAAGGTTCACGTGAATGAAATAAGTACAATTCGAGGTCAGAGTGACGAACTGATGAAGGAAGAGTCGGAGAAGGCGTTGTTTGTCGGTAGGGATGGCAACTGTGCAGAGAGCCAGGGCCAAGGGAGGAGTGATGTTACTTATGGTAAAGGGTTCGTACGAATAGTCGACGAATCGCATTGAGAAGTAATTAAAGAGGAAAGGGTGGATAAGAAAAAGGGGCATAGTGCAGAGACGCATGCCGATTCAGAAATTACCTCGTATGCAGAATGTGTACATCAGCTCAAAAGTCAGCCAGCACAATTAGAAAGATCTTCCACTCAAGTGATTAATTCGGACCCGAATATGACAGTGTTAGAGAGCCATACCGATAATGACGTGTACCTAGTGACAGCAAGAGTACATGACTGTGATGAAGATTCTTTTAAAGAAATTAGAGAAAGTGTATCTAACCAAGAGAAAGAGTGTTGTGATCCCTGTAGTACTGAAGCAAATGAGTTGAGTGAGACTGGAATTCCATTAGTAGGGGAAAATAATGAAAGTAAGAGTGGTGGATGTACTATCCAACAAAGGGAAAGTAGATAAATGGATTATAATTTGCGAGAATTATTTGAATCCGAAGAAGGTCATATTTCTAAGGAGGAGGAATTATCGTCAGAGTCATCAGAAAGCATCCAGGGAGAAAAAGAAGTAGAGGAAGTTTCCGATTCCGCAACCGAGAGTTCAGGCATGACAGATTCGAATGAGAACGAGATGGCATTAAAGAACATAGACGAAGGACTATTGGAAAAAGTGGTGAAAGAATTTAGGATGAAAAGGAGAAAGAAACCTCCAGATGGAATGGTCAGTATAAAAACCGGAAAAATAATATGGCAAGACTTGGCGGTGGAAAAGGATTTATTATGGGAAGATAAAGAAAGTATGAAAGAGGAAAATAGGATGCAAACAATCATACCCATTAATGTATGTGGGTACAGTTTATATGTATTGTTGGATACGGGTGCTCAAATAAGTGCTATTTCGCACGCATTTTTTGAGATGATCAAAGAGCAACGAGGAGTAGTCATGATGCCAGTAACAGATTTTAAAGTGATAGGGGCGACAGGGAAATGTAGTAAACCTGTTAAGCATCAAGTGATGATGGAATTTAAGATAAAAAACAAGCTATTTTCGAATGCATTTTTAGTAGTTCCAGAGCTCAGTGCCGAGATCATTTTAGGCACTGACTGGTTAATAAAACAGAAAGTAATTATAGATTGTGACAAAGGGATAATAGTTTGTAAAGTTGATAGTGCGGTATTAGAAATACCATTTGAATCATCTAGAGTAACGGAAGAGAACCAGCTGAGATGGGTAGAATTTAGAGATGATCATGATTCGGAAATAGGTCAAAAATTCGATTGGTTTCTGGTGAGGCAGACAGTTGAAGATGGAAATAAGGAGACACTCCTTCGAAATGTAGTGGATAAAACGGAAGGACTATCTGATGCCCAAAGGGAGGATCTATGGCAAATTCTGAAAGAAAATCAGGAGGTATTTTCGGACAAACCGGGACGAGTGATAAATTATGAGTACTGCATGGAGGTAGAGGAGCATGAACCTTTCCTTAAACCACCATATAATGTACCCTTGTCTAAGAAAGAAGCAGTTCAAAAAGAAATAGATAAAATGGTTTCATGTGGGGTCATTGAACGGAGTTCTAGCCCATATAATAACCCATTGGTGATAGTAGGTAAGAAGGATGAAAGTGTACGAATAGTGATAGATGCTCATACTCTGAATAAAGTAGCGAAGAAGGAGTTGGATCGTCCAGAGAACATAGATAATTTATTGCAGAAGTTTAATGGTGTAAAGTACATGACTAGTTTGACCTAACTGCAGGATATTGGCAAATCCCATTAAGTGAGGAGTCTAGGAAGTACACGGCATTTTTGTTCAATGGCAAATGCTACCATTACACAGTGGTACCATTTGGCCTAAATACTTCCGTTTTGGTGTTCATTCGGGCTTTAGACAAAATTTTAGGGAGTGAACTTAGTTTGTTAATCACGTTTTATGTAGATGATCTGTTAATTGCTACAAGGACATGGGAAGAGCACATGGAGTTATGCAACAGGGTTCAAAAATGTGTGTGAAATCTTATGGGACTTAACTGCTAAGGTCATCAGTCCCTAAGCTTACACACTACTTAACCTAAATTATCCTAAGGACAAACACGCACACCCATGCCCGAGGGAGGACTCGAACCTCCGCTGGGACCAGCTGCACAGTCCATGACTGCAGCGACCCAGACCGCTCGGCTATTCCCGCGCGGCTGTGACAGGGTGTTCAAAGCTTTAATTAAAGGAGGAATGACCCTGAACCTGAAAAAATGCGAGTTTGTGAAGAAAGAAATAAGGTTTTTAGGTCACATAGTGACACCAGAGGGAATTGAAAAGGATCCTGATAAAGTCAAAGCAATAACAAATTGTCCGGCTCCCAAGAATAAAAAACAACTAAAGTCGTTTATAGGACTTTGTTCCTTTTATCGTAAGTATGTGGATGATCAGGTGTTCAATAGCCCACATCTGAACAACCTACTTAAGAAGAACAGTGTGTATATATGGACTGAGGAATGTGAAACAGCATTCAACCGGCTAAAAGACAATTTGGCTAAAAACATAAAGTTATGGCACCCTGACCTGTGTGAACCATTCCACATGGCAACAGATAGTTCAGATTATGGACTGGGAGTATCCATATTTCAGGAGGTAATGATAGATGGGGAAAAAACTCATAGACAAATAGCATTTGCGAGTAGAACCATGTCTAAGTACGAAAGAAACTATACGATTTCAGAGAAGGAGGCTTTAGCTATAGTATGGGGTTTTAGGAAATTTCAACTTTTCTTATGGGGACATAAGACTGTGGTCCATACAGACCACAAAGCTTTAATATTTTTGAAGGGCTGCAGATTGTTACATAACAAGTTGACCAGATGGGCGCTGTTTTTACAACAATTTGATGTAGAGATCAAGTATGTTAAAGGGAAAGAATATGCAGTACCGAATGCTTTGTCGAGATTACCGGAAGGATGTGAGACACTAGAAAGTGTAAAGAATAGGGAAGATGTTTTTGAGGTGAATTACTTCAAAAAAGTGGAAGGAAAAGAAAACATTAGGGCGATATGTCGGAATATGCGAAGATATCAAAGTGATGATGATGCACTCAAGTCGGTAAAGGTCAAGTTTGACAATCTGGACGCAACTAACATAAGGGCTTCATATAAAATACATAAAGGTGTACTGTATCTTCAAAGATTAAATAATCCAGGGAAGTGGAGAGTATGTTGGCCGGAACAACACACTGAAGTGCTGATAGATTATGTTCACTTGGCTTATGGCCATTGTGGTGCACGGAAGTGTACCGATAAGTTAGATGAATGCATTACCTTTAACAACAAGGCACGAAGGGTAGCACAGAGGATAAGGTCTTGTGATCTATGCCAAAAGGCGAAAGTAACAAATGCAACTAATCAAGGGCCCATGCAAACAATAAGACCAGATGAAGTATTAGAAATAGTAGCAGTAGATATCTTTGGACCATTACCGAAAACCATGGGGGGTTTTGTGTACATATTTGTAGAAGTTGAACTTTTCTCAAAGTACATAAAGCTATATCCCTTGAGAAAAGCTACTGCCAGAGCTGTGTATGATAAAATGGTGTGTGATTATTTTGTGAAAGTAGGGAAGCCAAAGAGAATACTATCAGATAATGGTGTTCAGTTTTGCTCAAAAATGTGGAAGGATGGGACAACTGAGAAACAGGTAGAAGTGGTACATATCTCAGCTTATCGCCCATCAAGCAATCCGGCAGAAAGATATATGCGCGAGATAGGTCGGTTATTTAGGACATACTGCCATAGTAACCACAAGAAGTGGGGCATGTATGTGAGTGAATTCGAAGAAATCATGAATTCATTAACAAACGAGAGCACTGGATTTACTCCAGAAGAAATCCTGAAAAAGACAAGAAGTAAAAGTCTAGTAGAAGATCTACTAGAATTTCCAGATATAGTTGAATTAGATTATGATAGTAAAAAGAACTTAGTAAAAGACAAGATGAGAAAACAAGCAGATGCGAGAATTCGTCGTCACGACGAAAAACTAAGGAATCCTAAATTCAAAATAGGTGATCTCGTTCTTGTAAAAACACATGAAAAGTCAAGTGAAATTAATAGCGAGATCAGCAAATTTAAATATATATATAATGGACCATTTACAATAGTGTCCATACCCAATGTGAATGCTTATTATTTAGAGTACCCATTAACAGGCAAACGCCTGGGAGTAAGAAACATAGTGGATCTCAGAAGGTATGAACCACGAATTCTATCAG
The DNA here is from genome assembly GCF_021461395.2 of Schistocerca americana. Taxonomy (NCBI): domain Eukaryota; kingdom Metazoa; phylum Arthropoda; class Insecta; order Orthoptera; family Acrididae; genus Schistocerca; species Schistocerca americana. The sequence goes on along the minus strand of NC_060120.1, from coordinate 463,321,120 downwards.
ATTGAAAATAAATATATAAATAAATATTAAAGTAAACCAATATGTAAATAGTTTTGTTTCTTTTGTTCTATGTTAAAGGTAAATGTTCACTAAAATATGTTGCAGTTATTCTAATGAAACTTCTAGTTTAAGTAGAGACTAAACAGACTGGGAGAGACTGAGCTTCTGAGAAAGCCTTAATAGATGTGTAAATAAGTGTTGTGGAAGAGGTAGAAAAGTGAGGAGGTAAAGTGAAAAGGACGGGCATAAAGTAATAGGTGCATAACATGTGTTTTACTTGCCTGAGACAAAATAAGTGTATTTAAAATTTTTGTAAAAAAGATGTTTAAAGTGTACTGTGTTTAGAAATAAGAAAATTGGAAAGAATATATGTAAATCATTTATGTAATGTTTAGTAGGAAAGAGAGAAAGAACTGGTGTTTAATTTTAAATATGTAATATAAGTCTGGAGGTGTACCAGTAAGAAAGGGAAAACCCTTGGTAAAAAGCTTAACGAACATTTCAGATTCATTATAGGAGAGACTTTTTATTCAATTATCACTGTTAGATACTTCAATAAGAAGTGGAGGATGTGTAACGGAACTGAAATGAGGGTAGGCTGCCAGTAATTTGGAGCCCGCGCGTCGGAAACGGGCGCACTGGTGTGAGACTGCCAGGGAGTGCACCCTGATGCCATCTACTGGCGAAACCGGGAATTAGCGCTACCTGTCAGAAAATGCACTAAGCTCTTGGAGTCAAATGTATTCTTTTTCTTGGTAATTATAAGTTATAACTGTATAATTTAATGTTGTAAAGCTCTAGTAGTAAATTATTATGACTGGTATGAACTCCAGGGTAATAAATACAAATTTTCTTAAATACTAAATGATTTCAGTGAAAAGGTGGTAGGGGAATGCCCCACTCTTGGTGATACGAGCGTCGCTACGGGTAGCTGGAGACACAGGGACTGAACAATGGAATGGCCTGGGGAGTGTTGATGTGGTCGGACGTGTGTAACTGTGCTCACGCAAAAGTGATTGTGCAAAAGCGAAGAGGCGAATATCGTCGCCGCTTGTGGAGTAAAACGCGACGAATGATTATCGAAGCCGCCTCCATGCCACTGGGGCTGATTGTAGTGTAGTGAAATCAGACTGAGGCCACCATCGCCTCTTTCATTTACAATTCTTTTTGTTGTAGAATACTGTAGCGTATAAGAATGTTGAAAAGAGCAATGGTCACACCAGAATGAGTCGCCTATTTATAGTTACTAAATTTTTCTGAGCAACCTTTCAAGTAAAGTCACTTAAGTAATTCTATATCAATTGTCCAAAGAGTAATATCCAAAATCATTACATAAAGTTGAAGGATAGAATTTTGTTAACCCAAGTTGCATAAATAGTTTTTGTAGTAATTACCAAGCCAACTCACAGAAACTGAAAGAGTATTTGCTTAGTAGAATCACCTCGAATGATCAGAAATAGTAATGTTCAGAGTTAAGTTTAAATTCAACTCAAGCCGTTTCACTTTGAAACGAGTCAAAAATTGATTTATTCTTTTGCTCCTTCAGAGCTGGCGACCATAGTTATAAGTATTTTCAGGAGGATTCGACGGTAAGTCTGCTGCTCTCATTGTGCTGATAGGATTATCCACTGCTGCTAGCAGTGGTGATTGGATACATAGGCTCATTACCAAGTTAAGTGGGTCAGGTAGGCAGTGTTACCGTGTGAACTGTAGGGCACTGTAGGCCGTGGATCGAACCCGTTCAATCATCGCAGCTCTTTGGGAAATAGTCCGGTTAGGAGTGTGCTAATCATTAGGTAAATACTGGCGAGTAACGGTCAAAATGTACACGTAAGTGAATTTAGCAAGGTCCACGTAGCACATAGTTAATGTGGTGCAATGGCGAGGGTAGGAGTGGAGTAAAAGTGAACTGAGCTTGTGGCAGCTGTGCTGTATTCAAATATTAACAACGTGAATTCACTACTACCTCTTACCATTAGGACTGAGCTATTTACGGTTAAAATACGTAGCAGTAAGCGCAAAGGCGTGACAGCTACAAGTCCGTATTGGTTTTATACATACGGAATTAGGAAGTGGGTCATTCCGTCAGTGGAGGGGGTTAAAACAACCGAGTCAGTTGAGAACATTCCCCATTTACTGATGGAAAGATTCGGCGGTTCGGTCGCAACCTGATGGGATACCAATTCGATTTTATACAGAGTATGCGAAGGAACTTGCCCCCCTTCTTGAAGCGGTGTACTGTAGGTCTCCAGAAGAGCGTAGCGTTCCAAACGATTGGAAAAGGGCACAGGTCATCCCCGTTTTCAAGAAGGGACGTCGAACAGACGTGCAGAACTATACACCTATATCTCTAATGTCGATCAGTTGTAGAATTTTGGAACACGTGTTATGTTCGAGTATAATGTCTTTTCTGGAGACTAGAAATCTACTCTGTGGGAATCAGCATGGGTTTCAAAAAAGACGGTCGTGTGAAACCTAGCTCGCGCTATTCGTCCACGAGACTCAGAGGGCCATTGACACGGGTTCACAGGTAGCTGCCGTGTTTCTTGACTTCCGCAAGGTGTTCGATATAGTTCCCCACAGTCGTTTAATGAACAAAGTAAGAGCATATGGACTATCAGACCAATTGTGTGATTGGATTGAAGAGTTCCTAGATAACAGAACGCAGCATGTCATTCTCAATGGAGAGAAGTCTTCCGAAGTAAGAGTGATTTCAGGTGTGCCGCAGGGGAGTGTCATAGGACCGTTGCTATTCACAATATACATAAATGACCTTGTGGATGACATCGGAAGTTCACTGAGGCTTTTTGCAGATGATGCTGTGGTGTATCGAGAGGTTGTAACAGTGGAAAATTGTACTGAAATGCAGAAGGATCTGCAGCGAATTGACACATGGTGCAGGGAATGGCAATTGAACCTCAATGTAGACAAGTGTAATGTGCTGCGAATACACAGAAAGATAGATCCCTTTTCATTTAGCTACAAAATAGCAGGTCAGCAATTGGAAGCAGTTAATTCCATAAATTATGTGGGAGTACACATTAGGAGTGATTTAAAATGGAATGATCATATAAAGTTGATCGTCGGTAAAGCAGATGCCAGACTGAGATTCATTGGAAGAATCGTAAGGAAATGCAATCTGTAAACAAAGGAAGTAGGTAACAGTACGCTTGCTCACCCACTGCTTGAATACTGCTCAGCAGTGTGGGATCCATACCAGATAGGGTTGATAGAAGAGATAGAGAAGATCCAACAGAGAGCAGCGCGCTTCGTTACAGGATCATTTAGTAATCGGAGATGATAGATAAACTCCAGTGGAAGACTCTGCAGGAGAGACGCTCAGTGGCTCGGTACGGGCTTTTGTTAAAGTTTCGAGAACATACCTTCACCGAAGAGTCAAGCAGTATATTGCTACCTCCTACGTATATCTCGCGAAGAGACCATGAGGATAAAATCAGAGAGATTAGAGCCCACACAGAAGCATACCGACAATCCTTCTTTCCACGAACAATACGAGACTAGAATAGAAGGGAGAACCGATAGAGGTACTAGGGGTACCCTCCACCACACACCATCAGGTGGCTTGCGGAGTATGGATGTAGATGTAGATGTATCTGTGAACATTCTGCAGCCACATCTGCTTTGCACGCGTGGGCATCTACAAGACATAGTGCCTTTAACACACACATTTTCAGAGAATTCACTGCAGGCGATGGGCGAGGAATGTGAAAGCGTACCTATTAATAGCACAGGTACCGCTACTCTGCAGGTGACAGCATGCAAGGCTGTGGTAACTGAGTCACATACACAGTTCCAGTGGAATGCAGGTGTAGATGGAGGCAGGTGTAATATCATGGATGAACTTACATTCTAAGGATGTAGGTCTCAAAAAAAAAAAGAATACAAGGATTGTTAAGGGAAAAAAATTCATTTATTTCTCATCCACCTTAAAATTAATTTTACGTTTTCATAAGCAGATACAGTAGCACTTTTTTGATACATATTCTTGAATCGATGGCTAGAAGGACAGCTGTAGAATACCAGGTCTTGAATAGAAGCAAATTTAAAGATTTGACAGATCCATGAGATCTTCTCCTTCCACTTCACAGAGATGATGGTGTCCATGTGATCGAATAATTCAAGTGCAGTCACCATGTCTTTAAGGGGTATGCCAGGATCACCCCAGTGAATACCATGGTAGAAATGTGTTAACCGCTTTGCACTATTCCATGTCTTAGCACACCTCACATGCTTGAAAGTCCTTGGTGATGCAATGTTTGCTGAGAACGTCTCTATTACTCCAGCATCTTGTGTGTACACTACAAATGCAACATTTTATATACCAGTTGTATACGTTAACCGTCATAGAAACCCCTAGCGTCCACAATGATGTACACACCTTGAGACATCTTGAAATTCTCTAGGTACGCTGCAGCACCAGATCATTTATACAGCTTGCTGCAGAACACCGGTGAATGAGCAGTAGTTGATCACACGGTCATGTAGAACCAGAGCATACGCGGCAGTGTGTTCTGGGAAATTTGTCAATGATTCAAATTCAATTCGCACATCTATAGGTCCGGACTTAATTATGTCATTCTATTTCGAACAGTCTATTACGATGATCTGTGAAAGCTCCTTGAACTTACGCTGGCTGAGAAGACACCCTCCTCCCTCTCCTTCAGCAATTCCATAGTAAGAAGTGTGAAACCTTGCATACATGTCATACGCTAGACTGTATACATTTCGATTCCAATGCAGATGTAGATTGTCATATGGGTAGAATTCTGAATTGAGGTACACTTTGGCATTAGTTAACTTGCAGTTGTCGAACACGGTGGAATAATTTACTATATTACCGCTTCTATCGGTCTGAAACGCACGTATAATGAATCTAGGTGTCTCTAGATGGGTGGACGTTTTAATAGCCCATGTTTGTCTGCTTGCCGTCGGTAGCACTGGGTATTCGAAAATCTCCCATGAGAGAAATGTCAGTGACAGCAATGTACCTGAATTCAGGACTTTTAAAAGCTTCAAACACTCCTCGTCTGATACACTGATTGAGGCATTTTCCATATATCTTGCTGATCCTGATCATATTCTCCTCTTGAGCTCCTTGAACATATGAGTTATTTTCTGTCGTACTCTGCACTAGAATGAGTTCCTATTTAGCGTTCATAATAATCTGTCTCATGCCCTCAAAGTAGCCCATAAGCATTTTTAGACGTATGCATGCAGTAAATCGCTTGTACTCTGCAACTGTTCTATTCTCTGGATCGTCTATGAACCATGCTGCATTTTATAAACTATCTAAATCTTCAGGTGATGCCGAGAGATATGTTTTAAGGGTTGATGTTATGCCGACTTTGCGTGTACGATCGATCTCAGACCTATTGAGTTCATAGCATATCTCTTGGAACAGGAATGCTAAAGCGATACATATCAGCTTGGATCCCACGGTATCACTGCCATCGGTTTTCTTGAATGACCCCTCTAGATATATGAAACTCTTGCATGGAAGCATGAGAGCTTCTTGGTGCTGGATAACAATCCTGATTTCATCGTTTTTGTTAAATGTGGCTGAAGCGAAAGATTTATGAGAGAAGTATTCCTGACGTATAATTCTCTCATCATTCTCTACTGGACTGGTTATATTGAGTGATGATGTCATTGCACCGCTTCAGGCCAATTGATCTAAGAAACTCATAGTTCGCAGGTGTTATCAGTTTGCTGTTCGGCAGCGAAGTGGCATTCTGTTGATTGCATGCACTTTCTTTATACCGTATGTCCATCCTGCCTTAGATGTAATCGTACAATGATTTCCTCACCAAGAATGTCAACAAGTTGATTATTCTGGTCAACAATACGCAGCTCCAAATAGTCCAATGTCTGAGCTGTCACTGGAAGGTATATTGCAGTGGCAGGGGTCTCAACAATCTCACACACCGTTGCAACTGAGGGGAAGAATTTGTAAATAGTGTGAACCAGACTATCGCTGAGATTGGAGTTCGTTGCAATGTTACATTCGACACGAGTTGTGCTGATGGGGAGTACGTCCACAGTGTGATGTGACTTGTAAAATTAACTTGGATCCTTCTTCAAAACCTGCCCTTTTGAGAATCCCAGCAGGTGCTCTATTAAACCTTTCTGGTTAAAGTCAATCCTTCCATTTACAGTCCTTATTTCAGGTATAAATGTATTGATGTTTGCACGTAGTTCAATACCTCTTCCAGACTGTTTTAAGACTCCATTTAAATCGTCGATATCATATGCACCCGGTTCTATTTCCACAATATCTTTTTCACCATTAATTTAATATCCAGATGCAGTTTGTTGTTAGTCTCAGTGATATTTCGGATGCTGTTGTACGTCTCCAATCCAATCAATGCAATACTTCATTCACCAACACTCAAATCAGTTGGAGGGAAGAAATTTGCAAGCAGATGATCGTTATTTTAAAGTCAAATTGTATGGCATTGCATCTGAACCTCAACTGATGAATAAATGTTTAAACTTTCTCCTTATATAGCACGCTTCTTCTTCTTCTTTGTGAACGTCAAGAGAAACATGAAGCATAGATGTCCACAGAGATGTGTATTAAAGTCCTAATAGCGTCGATAATTGTAGAGCACACTTCTTCTGTGAGAGAAGTATCGTTGTAGTTCTTCTGGTGGTTGCAGATCACCAAATGAGTCGAAATAGTAGACGGTATCCGCATTTTTCATGACATATGATACCCAGTGGCTGCCGGGGCCTAGAGCAACATCTAAATTCACAATACCACATTCATCAGTTTTCCACATAGTCTTTGTTAATGTATCCCGCATAAACACACCACGGAATCTTGGTATCTGGAATTTGGCTCTAACGAACTTAATAAGATCTGTATTTGTGAATGGTCGATCTGGTAGGACCGTTAATGGACTTTTTTTGTTTATGAATAGAACAAGCCCTTTTCTGTATGGTTTCAAGTATAGTCCTTTTCCAATGGCTGCGGCTTCCATCATGCGGTTATGTCTTCTTGCTTCTTCTAACTGTGTTTGGGAGTTTTGCGCCTTCTTGACCGTTAGAGCAATAGCTCCAGCACCACCAGCGTGGGAAAGTACCTCTGGGAGAGGAGAGAGGGCCGGGATGAGAAATATAATAAAACCGAAAGATGTCTTGGGTATTGGTAGAACCCAAGGTGCTTTAACTGATCCTCTTCTTCTTCTTCTTCTTCTTCTTCTTCCCGCATCTTTCTGCTTCATTGCATTGTTTGCTGCATGCATAGCTGACAGGACACAGTTCTTCCAACAGCTCTGCTTTCCGCCATTGTCCTTCTTCTTGTTCATTGAACATCGTGCAGCATTCATAACTCATTTGAAATTCATCACTTCTAAGCCCAACTTAATTTTTCCGTGCATGGTTTTGTCAACTGCAATGCTGCGATGCGTTGACCTATACCAATATCCTTTCTTTTCCGTATCGCCTTTCCCTAATCAGCTAAAATCATATCTGCAATGTGACGACTTGATAGATCTTTATTTGCACCGTATGCTATGTTGTGGTCCATACACGTTTCGTCGAGCAGATTAAAACCCTTATCACATCACACTAAATGTTTCTGAAGCTTTGTCTCAGGTCCAGCTTGATAATAAATTCAACTGGGAGGATCACACCACAGAACTGCTGAAGCGTCTTAACAAATCTCTCTATGCAATGCGAATTGTGTCAGACATAGGGGATATAAAAATGAAAAAGCTGGCATACTATGCTTACTTTAATTCCATAATGGCATAAGGGATTATTTTTTGGGGTTATTCATCAAGCCAAGCTAAAGTTTTCTGGGCACAAAAACTTGCAGTAAGAGTTATATGTGGTGTGAACTCAATAACATCCTGCGGAAGCCTGTTTATGGAACTAGGGATGCTAACTACTGCTTCCCAATATATTTATTCCTTAATGAAATTTGTCATTAAAAACATATCACTTTTTCAAACCAACAGCTCAATTCATGGAATTAACACCAGAAATAAGAATAATCTTCACAAGGATTTAAAGTCACTTAGTCTTGTACAAAAAGGTGTGCATTATTCAGGAACACACACTTTCAATAACTTGCCAGCAGCCATAAAAAGCTTAACAACCAATGAAATTCAGTTTAAGAGATGACTAAAGGATTTATTGGTTGCCAACTCCTTCTACTCCATTGATGACTTTCTCAGTAAAGCCAACTGATATATATATATATATATATATATATATATATATATATATATATATATATATATATATATATTCTGCATAATTTCATATATATATATATATATATATATATATATATATATACATATACTTTCTGCATAATTTCAGTGCAGTAATGTGTTCATTGTTCATATTGTTCATTGTATATATATATATATATATATATATATATGTGTGTGTGTGTGTGTGTGTGTGTGTGTGTGTGTGTGTGTGTGTGTGTGTGTAAGTACAATCTAGCTTCTGCACCATTTCAGTGCAGTAATGTGTTCATTGTAAATAAGTACTATAGTAGTTGTATTACATGTTTATCACTTTATAAATAAATAAAAAACTTTTTGTAAAATGACTCTTTCGACTAGTATTCATTAAAAATGACGCTCATTCCACTTGGGACCTGTGGAGTGGTATATTAGCTTAGTTGTTTTAGTTGTAAATATTTGTCATGTATTGTTGTTTTTCTGACATGTTCCACATCCTGGAGGACCTCCTCACTGCGGATCAAATAGAATGAAAGTAAATCTAATCTAATCTAAGTAGTTATACCCAGGGGTGTGTAATTCCACAGTCAGTTTGTTTAGAATGCGTTTCCTAGCACGCATGTTGTGCTACTGTGGTGGTTGTGGACTATTTACGCCCATTATATAGCAGATCTTTGGCATCAATCCAGCTGTTTTCTATAGCAGGAAAACCAAGCAATTTGGCTAGTGCTTAATTTCCCCGACGTCTTATGACTCTCTCCACGAGAAAAACATCCGGTTCTGAGCTTTTCTGCAACTCCTCGGTGTAGAAGCAGCCTGTAATTTATTCACATTTGCTATCCTTCAATATATAAGTTCTAGGATTCGTTCGTTGCACCTTTGAAACTGTAAATATCTCAGATGACCAGTTTATTAGGTATGATTTCTCAAATGCCGTCTTGTGTTTTGAGATAACACACCAAATCGCCTACATTAAATTTCTGTTTCCGTAGATTCAGAGTTTTCATGTGATAGTACACCATATCCAAGAGTCCATTGTCATGGACATCGATTGGTTTCATTTTTATTGTGCTATGTTTGTTCGATTATACTGAGAAATTATTTCTGATAGGATATCTGTCCATTTGTATGAGCCGCGAAGTTAAAACGCATCCACATTCGACCTTTTATCATTCTGTTCAGACGCTCCACGATACTCGCCATCAGGTGAGTGAATGTTGAGTAGTGATGTATTCCGTACCGCTGCATCACTGTCTTGAAATACCTATTGTAGAACTACACACCGTGATCGGTTTGGAGGTTGTCTGGGCATCGATTCGTTCCTGTCTGTAGCAAACGCTCAAAAACGTCGGCGACATTTCGACCCAGTTTTGTTTTGACAGGTAAATTTGGAGTATGTATCAATAACCATTAACATGTTTTTGAATCCATTACTCTCATTTGAATATTTCATCATATCTATAAGATCAACTTGCCACAAGTCATCCAACCCTTTAATCATAACATGCCTGCGAGGGTATGTTTTGCGTGCTCACTTGTGCAGTTCTCGAACTACTGTATCCATACTTATTCGATGATACCTCTCTCTCTAAGCTCCGAGATTATTGAAACAACCTCATTCGAATGAACTGTATTACCTAGAATGAAATTTTCACTCTACAGCGGAGTGTGTGCTGATATGAAACTTCCTGGCAGATTAAAACTGTGTGCCGGACTGAGACTCGAACTCGGGACCTTTGCCTTTCGCGGGCAAGTGCTCTACCAACTGAGCTACCCAAGCACGACTCACGGCCTGTCCTCTCACCTCACACCTTAGAGCACTTGCCCGCCAAAGGCAAAGGTCCCGAGTTCGAGTCTCGGTCCGGCACACAGTTTAAATCTGCCAGGAAGTTTCAGCTGTATTACCTGCAGCAGCTGATGCCATTAGCAGCCGTAGTCGATCTATTAGTTCGTTGGGGTCGTCGTAATGTACACATACTGAGGGATTCGATTGTTCACTGCCTTATGCTCAATATCAGTACCATCATCGCTGCTGTTGCTGCTGTTGTTTTCGCCTTCAAGTATTGATTTTATAATGATTTTGTATTTCTTGTTGCTCAGGCTTTTCGTGACCTTGTGTAGACCAGTCATGTGCAGTATTTCACGGTACGTTTCCCTATCATTAACTGAATAATTTATAGTTTTTTTGGTAGGTCTTAGGAAAATAAAATTCATGAAGCCAGGTGTTCTCTCAAACCGTCTATCACCAATCTGTACTGTGTCTTCAGTGACAGTTATAGGATGCGTACGCAAAATGTATGGTCTTCCCCTGCTAACGCCGAATATTCTATCTATCTGACATGGGGTGTGACGGATAATTAATTCGTCAACGGCAACGCCCTCGTTATCGTAAGTTTTTGTTTTTGCTGAGAGCTGTCGGAGAGATTCAGTAACCGGCTTAAAGACCTCTCTTATTGTTTGCCGTCGATCCATATGCCCTAACCTCAGCAGCCGTAATATCTCACGAACTGCTTTACGCGCTTGAATCACTTTCTGCTTCGTCGACATCTTGGTGTATACTAATCAGACATCTCCGCAGCGTGAGGCTTTATAGATCTGGTCGTTTTCTTCCTCCGCTTACTATGATCCTGATCGCCCTTCTCAACAACAAGGAAGTCTACATCTACTTTCCCCTGAATAGCATCGACCTTTTCAGTTAAGTCAGTTACTTTCTTACTGAATTGATTAACTAGCTCATTTAACGCATTCACCATTCTCAGAAGAGTCTGGAAATACGTCTCTAGTTCCCTGCGCACACCTGTAACTTTATGCGCCATAGCCTGAATTTTCGCATCCAAGTACAAGCGAATGTTCTGTCTGTGTACACCCATCCTCTCGGGTTGAGAGGTAGACATACGCGTGAATTTGTGAATGGTGTAGCGTAGACTGATGTACTAACCTCTCTTATCATGTTATATATGCAAAAACTCTTGAAAGTTTCGCCTATACGTACCGTCGCTCAGTTTTCTTGCTTTGTCAATAACGAGAAACCCATACTGTGAATGATTCCAGCAATCTCCACATATCTTTACAAAGTCATTGAACGACATGTCTGTTCCGACGTGTGCCTGGTAAATGTGTTTTTAATTCAGGTTGTCTTGTTTAAAGGCTATAATGAGCTATGCATTATCCCTAACCAGCTGTTTGGGGATTCTGGAATAACTTTAATTTAGATAAAATACATCAGCACCCATATGACGACCGAAACAGAAATATTTTCGAATTTGGTCTTGGTTTACCATGGCAACATCGTCAAATATAAAGTCAGTATTTGGCTTTCTTTTTCAGGCGGAGGGATATCACTGCTTTCACTGAATGTCGTGTATGTAACACCATCTATACCGTGCAATACCTCTTGCAATAGCTGGTACTTGGGTTGAAAGAGCGTTTTTGAGAATACACAAACATGTTCAAATCGGACCCCATCTAAATGCGTTAGCAGAGTAATGAGGACACTGGTCTTCCCACAACTGGATGGGCCTACAACAATTGCTCGTACATTATCAGGAAGGAGAATTCCGTTGTTCTTATTCTTCTTCTGGTCTTCATTTGCACCTTCACAGGACCAGTCACCGACAACTGAGTCCTTGTGGCGAGAGTGCTTCACCCAGCCAGCCATGATACTAAATGCGCCAGGTAGATACAAGTAGTTGACCTATATATAGAAAAATAGGCTTGAAAGGATAATAATAGTATGTGTAGCCACTATAGTTCCATCACTTAACCGACTGAGCTATATTGACTACACATAGAAAACAGCTATATACACTCCTGGAAATTGAAATAAGAACACCGTGAATTCATTGTCCCAGGAAGGGGAAACTTTATTGACACATTCCTGGGGTCAGATACATCACATGATCACACTGACAGAACCACAGGCACATAGACACAGGCAACAGAGCATGCACAATGTCGGCACTAGTACAGTGTATATCCACCTTTCGCAGCAATGCAGGCTGCTGTTCTCCCATGGAGACGATCGTAGAGATGCTGGATGTAGTCCTGTGGAACGGCTTGCCATGCCATTTCCACCTGGCGCCTCAGTTGGACCAGCGTTCGTGCTGGACGTGCAGACCGCGTGAGACGACGCTTCATCCAGTCCCAAACATGCTCAATGGGGGACAGATCCGGAGATCTTGCTGGCCAGGGTAGTTGACTTACACCTTCTAGAGCACGTTGGGTGGCACGGGGTACATGCGGACGTGCATTGTCCTGTTGGAACAGCAAGTTCCCCTGCCGGTCTAGGAATGGTAGAACGATGGGTTCGATGACGGTTTGGATGTACCGTGAACTATTCAGTGTCCCCTCGACGATCACCAGTGGTGTACGGCCAGTGTAGGAGATCGCTCCCCACACCATGATGCCGGGTGTTGGCCCTGTGTGCCTCGGTCGTATGCAGTCCTGATTGTGACGCACACCTGCACGGCGCCAAACACGCATACGACCATCATTGGCACCAAGGCAGAAGCGACTCTCATCGCTGAAGACGACACGTCTCCATTCGTCCCTCCATTCACGCCTGTCGCGACACCACTGGAAGCGGGCTGCACGATGTTGGGGCGTGAGCGGAAGACGGCCTAACGGTGTGCGGGACCGTAGCCCAGCTTCATGGAGACGGTTGCGAATGGTCCTCGCCGATACCCCAGGAGCAACAGTGTCCCTAATTTGCTGGGAAGTGGCGGTGCGGTCCCCTACGGCACTGCGTAGGATCCTACGGTCTTGGCGTGCATCCGTGCGTCGCTGCGGTCCGGTCCCAGGTCGACGGGCACGTGCACCTTCCGCCGACCACTGGCGACAACATCGATGTACTGTGGAGACCTCACGCCCCACGTGTTGAGCAATTCGGCGGTACGTCCACCCGGCCTCCCGCATGCCCACTATACGCCCTCGCTCAAAGTCCGTCAACTGCACATACGGTTCACGTCCACGCTGTCGCGGCATGCTACCAGTGTTAAAGACTGCGATGGAGCTCCGTATGCCACGGCAAACTGGCTGACACTGACGGCGGCGGTGTACAAATGCTGCGCAGCTAACGCCATTCGACGGCCAACACCGCGGTTCCTGGTGTGTCCGCTGTGCCGTGCGTGTGATCATTGCTTGTACAGCCCTCTCGCAGTGTCCGGAGCAAGTATGGTGGTTCTGACACACCGGTGTCAATGTGTTCTTTTTTCCATTTCCAGGAGTGTATTTTATCCATGAAGAGTAACGTGATCATCTCAGTAAGTCATATAGCATTGAAAAAAAAATTGTAATACTTTGACTGTAATGAGAGAGAGGTATGAAGTAAAACAGAAACGCGGTTTGAGATTATAGATAAATTATTTATTTAAAAATCGTACATGGGATATAGTATTTCAGGACTATAGTTAGAATCTGTATGTGTCTTCTTCTTTTTCGCACCTGTACAGTATTTACCAAATAAAGCTTTTTGGCAAGCAATAAATTCAGCGTGTATCTCACTCAAGCCAATAGATGACTCACAGTGTTCAAGTTTTGCACACACACATACTTGATCTGTTTGTTTATAGGTTTAGGGTTCATGTGTGAACAAAGGTGTTGCTTAAAGTCGTCAACATGTATACTAATGCACACATAGGGAGTTTACAACATCATTGTATGCAGAGTCTATGCTAGGCAACCATTGGTTTAGTCTGTCCAGTGCAAGACGTATGGCAGAGTCCAGATCGTATAATTTCATAACTGAGGGATGTCTTAGATAAACACATTTGTCACCCGATTTCACACATAATGCACAGTCATCATACACTGTTGTAATAGAAAGTGTCACACCAGTAAGGCGAATGTCTGGGGGAGAATGAGTTGAATAATATTCGGTAGTCATCTGCTGATTGATGTAGCGCTCTGCACCACATATTTCATCCCAGTCGAACTCGGAAATTGACACTTTAACACATTTGGATACATTTTCAATCTCCATTCTAAGATGCAACCCCCAGACGTGATACACTTTTATAGCAATGTTCACATGTTTCGATCCACTGAGAGTTAAATTGTATGTGGAGGTGAAAAGCGTAGGTGCACTCGATGCCTTCTTCTTATCCACAGTATCTGCACTCTGTGGGTGCGCTATCACGGGGATGTTCTGCTGGGATTGGTCGTATGTGGGCGACCAGTACTGAGCTCCATCTTGTTAACACCGCCAGCGACAGCACCCGATGTTTCAGGGCAGATCGCGTGTCCTCATCACACAAAGTGATGAGTGGGATAGACAGCAGAAACTCCTTGTCCTGATCCAGCAAGGGTGCTAAGCGTGTTACTGGATCTGACGTGGCCGCTACTGGTTCAGACGTGCTGGAGGCTGTTGCTGTAGGTCTCGACGAGATGGCAGGCGAGGTTGCTACAGGTCCAGACAAGTCAAAAGAGCTGTGCATGTTGGCGCTCAACCTTGTTGAACAAAGAAGAAGAAGCATTAGATAGGGACCAATAGGTGGAAATTTTGAATAATAATAGTAATAAGGCTAACCCGAGAGAATAGTGTGATATGAGATACTTATTTTTCCGTTTAATCCTGTTCTGCATGACTGGGCTGGAGTGCGACTGCTGTTGATGCTTCATGGTGTTTATTCTTCTTCTTGTTCTGCTGACTGACCGAACAAGACTGAGGTCCCAGAGCTGCTGAGTCTCACCTATATCTCCTATAAGGACGTCGCCAGATACTTGCATCCTACTGGCTGAAGTGGAACACGTGACTGGATTAAGGGTTCCTATTGGTTCCCACCATTTCCCCCACCCCAGAATGCCATCAGCTGACATCATGACAGTGCTGGGTACTAGGTCCAGACCATGTGGTGAATAGACTGTTTGCTGCCATCTTGGATAGCGGTACTTGCATCATCACCTGACGTCATGGTAGCGCCCTCTGGGGTGGCGATGTGTACTAAGTCAGTTGGAGTCCAGACCTCATGGTGAACACACCTGCATGAAGTTGCTTATATAAAGACTTATGTCTAGATCCTTTTTTCCCATGAATCCTTAGGAGGAGGTGGCGGTCGGGTGAATGAGATTAGTACAAGTGTCCATTTTTTTTAGCTTAATAGAGGTAAGCGAATTGCTCTTTGTTTACCGCCAAAATTCAAACTTGGTGCCAGTTCATAAGAGGAGGTGGCAGTCGGGCGACTTAGGTTAGTGGAGGTAGGCCAAGTGAGCTATCTTCCAGCGATTTTCTTTGCTTAGTAGAGATAACTGGGGTGTGATGCATTATCCTGTGGGAATTTGAACTTCCCACCATTTTTCCTGGGGGAGGGGAGGGGGTGTGGCACTTTCCAGCCAAAATTCAGCCAAAATCCGCCATCTTGAATGACGTCATGGCAGCCATCTTGGATGACGTCATGTGCTGTTGCCAAGAATACACGACCCCATCTTGGATGACGTCATCGCTGCCATCTTGAATACATCTGGAAACAACTCAGAGTGGTACAGAACATAGGTTGTCCCAATACTAATGTAAAGGTAACTTAATGTAGCAGTGCCTTATAATTTCCTTGGGGCTGTACGGTAGATCCAAGAATCGGTTCTTCTTGATCAGGGATTCGAAAAATTTGACAATACTGCGGAATCCTGACGCTTCTAAGTCCTTCCCTAATATGATCTCCAGTTTTATCCTCTCCTGTGTGTCTTGCGACCAATACCTGCTAAGGAATGTGCCCTTAAATTCTTGGTAGGAGCTACAACTCTCCGCAACTCCGCGCATATGTTCTGCAAACGATCCTTCTAAGAAACCATAGATAAACTGGAGCTTGTACTTCAGTGGTCGTATCAAGCGAGGTGGCGCAGTGGTTAAACACTCGACTCGCATTCGGGAGGACGACGGTTCAATCCCGCGTCCGGCCATCCTGATTTAGGTTTTCCGTGATTTCCCTAAATCGTTCCAGGCAAATGCCTGGATGGTTCCTTTCAAAGGGCACGGCCGACTTCCTTCCCTGTCCTTCCCTAATCCGATGAGACCGATGACCTCGCTGTCTGGTCTCCTTCCCCAAAACAACAACCCCAACTTCAGTGGCTAAGATTCTGGTGGCACGTGATCATACTGTGCCATCCAGGTTTTTGGATGTAATGCGTTGTTCGCCTCCTTGTAGACTTGAAAATTCTGAATTCTGGATGGTCAAGAAAAGTTTGTGGTCGAAAGGTTCGACGTATCCGCCGTACGAATGTTCCATCCTGTCTGCAGGGCTTGGTTCCATGTATCCGTGCCCCAACGATCCTCATCCACTGTTACGAGATCCCCTCGTGCTGTCAGATTCTCGTATTAACGTTTCTTACCTCCGTAGACGTGTACAATTGTTTTTCGGTTCGGTCTCTGATATGCTGCGTGTTACCGACGGAGCATTCCTATTACGCGTTCCGCCGCGGCAGGACCGTATTCCTGCTGCATTCGCGCATATGTAGGGGGTGTGTCCTCATATAGCGGTTCGGAGAGTCGCATAATATTTTCTTCACTTCTGTGATGCTCTCGATGGCGCTCTACCGGACGAGATTGTGTTTGCAGTTGCCCGACCCGCTCATGTGCCTGCCGAACGTCCTTAGCCAACTCGTTTTGTTGCGCGGCGACTCGGATCTGTTGATTAACTTCAGAGATTTCGGCCTGTTTGATTTCTATGTGTTCAATTCGCTTCGCAGCCTCACACATTTTTTCTTGCGTTTCTTGAACTACTTTTTTGCCTTGCTTTTGGAGAGTTGCAAGTGCCTTTTTTGTCTTACACGCCTCAGTTCTTGTCAATTTAACTTCTTCTTTGGCCACTGATGCGTCCTTTCGTGCTACTTGCGCTACCAATCGCTGTTTTGGCATCATGCTTCGCCTGGTCCGTGATCTCACGTGTTTCTACTGTCGTTTTCTTGACATTCTCTAGCTCTTCTTGGATTCCTGCGATCTCTTTCTTGACTTCATGTATACCGTCTGTCACCGTTCTTATGACCAATTTGTGTCTTTCCTCCTCTTCCTCCTGTCTCTTTTTATCTGCCTCTTGTCTCTTCCTTTCTGCCTCTTCCTCTTCCTTTCTGCCTCTTGCATGAATTGCATGAGAGCCTCAAACTGAGATCCACCGCTAACACGTTCCGGACTAGAAGAACGAGATTCCATCATTCTGTGACGTTTCGTCGTGATTCTCTTCTGCCAGTTTCACTGATGGTGCGTCTCATGCCAGCAGCGCCTACGTTTCGTTCTGCTGCGGTCTCCCGTTCACCTTCGTCACCTGACTGAGACATGTCGTCATACTCTGCAGGTTCTACGTTCGACGTTTATGCCCGGTCTGCAACTGCATCTACCTGAGAATCCTGTTTAATATCTGCCTGATCATCGCTAATAATCTGACGTGGATCCATGGTTAACAAAACACAATTACTTAGGTTACACTGTAGCAAACGTCCCTTGCTTCTTGTGAGCATGCACACTAGTTCTGACCCAAACGAATTTAAGCACTACACATTCCTATGCCACACAGATTCTCCTCTAAATTATGCTGCCGTGAGCTATTTATTCCTAGTTCCTGACAACGAATTCAAATAACTGCACGCTTGTCTATACTCACAAACGACAATCTCAGTCCTAACAAACCAGCACAATGCCGTTCGCCATCAGAAACAGTCAAGTAACATAGAAGTCACAACCTCAACATGAAAATACACACATACAATAATTAAACATTAGTACAATGTCTAGGCGCCAGCAACGCGAATCTATTCTACCCTGTGCACCACATTAAACATGGGGAACAGAAACTTTACTATGCAACACTATCTGCAGTCTGACGGTCACAGAAGGTGCCATCAATTCAAAATTCTGCGCAAAGGACATCAAATTGAATGACAGCGCTAGGCAACACGATCTGACAGTCACAGAGGTAGCCAGCAATGAGAGATCCTGGCAGGGGACGTCACAATGAAAGATAACACTGTTTTGACTATACAAAAATTATTTAGAATGTATGCAAAATTTAGTTTACTAACAACATTTATTTTCTCAAAACAAAGACAGACATAAATTATGCTAAACAAGTTTTTATTGTATGCCGAAAACAACTAATAGTTGGTTTACAACCGCAGTGGCGAAGGATGCTGGGTGGCAGGAGTGAGTCAAGTACTCTGTCCCTAAAAATGTGGATAACACAATCTGAATTGAACTGAGCTGCGCAGACTTTATTGATAATCTACAGAAGTTACTCAATGTAGGTGCAGCTGAGAGCAAGTGGCGACTGAGATCTGTACGCCCTGAGAAGGGCTGCAGGAGCAGTACGTTACCCCGTTTGCTTCATGTGGCGATGAAACGTGCAGCTGGCGAGATGCGTGCGACAGAGGTGAGACGTGAGGTGGCACCTGTCAATCGATCGCAGCCATTAAAGAAATGCAAAAATCTCATGGTCTTGCGATCAGGCAGACGGATCCACATTTACTCTCTACCAGAGCCCTGAAATCATAGATTTCAGTGTGTCACACACCCATTCGCTGGTCATACCAACGACCAATTTGGCTCACTTATACGACACAGCGCACAAGGATACCAAGCGTCAAGACTGGTAAACCAAAAACGAATAAGTGTGCCCTCGGCAAACAAGTAGTCCGAGACGTTTGAAGTCGGTACAGTAAGAACTTCGCCACAGGCTCCACAGTCTAAACTACTAGCAAGTGAAGTCAGTCTCAGGACAGGTCCCAAGCACCAACCACACATGCCAGAGCGTCGACCAGAAGTCCCCTTACCAGACCCAAATCCAGCACCCGAGTGCCTCGCACCTCTTCAGAAAAAAAATCTCGTTTTCCCGCAAAGTGCACGAACGACGCCGCCTTGACGCCGTCTTGAGCCAATCATAGCGCTCTAGAGGCGCTAAATCTTCCCTCCCACATGACAGCACAAACTCCTGTCGAACGAGAGCAAGAGTTAAGAAACTTGCATCTGTGGAAAAAGAAACCGCCAATTACTGGCTTTTTTAAGTTTGTACGGAGGGGGAAGATGTTTTTCTCCAAAGCCGCAACACTTCTCACAGCAACAAGTGAACAGTTACAATCTTAAAGATCTTTATCTAAATCGCCTGTGCCTTCGAACTTGTTAGTCCTAGCTATGAGGTGTAATAAAGATTCTATCTCTCAACATTTCTCAGACGCGGAGTTTCTTATACAACCGAGGTGGCCAATGGAAGTGGGTCACAGGCCTATTTGCAGTATCGGTGAACACAAAACTTGTGAATTTTTATTACACATGGCTCTGCACACAACGCTCGGTTTACAAAAAAATGGTTCAAATGGCTCTGAGCACTATGGGACTTAACATCTGTGGTCATTAGTCCCCTAGAACTTAGAACTACTTAAACCTAACTAACCTAAGGACATCACACACATCCATGCCCGAGGCAGGATTCGAACCTGCGATCGGAGCGGTCACGCGGTTCCAGACTGAAGCGCCTAGACCGCACGGCCACACCGGCCGGCCGCTCGGTTTACAACTCCACTGTGTAGACATGTCCCTTCAGCTCATTGGCCCCGGCCCAGCCTTTGGCTGGCGCCAATGCAGGTAAAGCGGCAGTGTTCTGCTAGAGACCTATCTCAACAAGGGCTGTTCTGTCTGCCCTGTACGGCTGTCAGCCTGTCCGGCAAGATTTACTGAGGGATGGGCTCGCCGCCAATTGCTTCCAACTCCAAACATGCTGTTTCTATGAGCTAAGAACCATAAAAATACCTCACGCTTTTAGCTACGTACCGGGCTCCATCAATGTCTGCTCAGGTCATTAACTTTCTAGAGTCTCACTCAAGGTGCATCAAGTTGTAATAAAATCTTTAATAATTTTCCTTATACGAAAAATAGGTGAGAGAGTAACTTGTCCTCTCTCAAAGCTTCAGCCACCTTAGATGCATAATTGTCATACTTGTTGGCAATTGGATTTTGACATTTCCTGGCGATGCCGTCTCTACCACTTGGTATGGTTCATGATACTTTGCATAAAACTTCTTTGTCTTTCCCATTGGCATGTACGACGTTGATAGCATCACCCACCGTCCAATCTTATACTGTGGCATTCTGGCCATACTGACCACTGCTTCTCCCTGTTTCTCCAGATCTCGTGTATTTGCCCTCTGTACACTATTCCAAATTTTCCTAATCACTCTGGCAAATTCCTTAATAGACTGTCCATTCATCCCTTTCTTTGTTTTCAACATGTTGAATGGCGATGGCTTTTTACGAGCACATACTACTTCATATGGCAATAATACTATATTGGTATATTCTTTTGTGTTGTAGGAAGAGATCACATACTTCAAATAGACATTCCAGTTGACATGATATGAATGAACATAGTATCCAAGCACCTTCTCCATTGACTTATGCACCCTTTCAGCTCTTCCATTGGCTTGTGGATGGAGAGGACTCGTCCTTAGCTTCTTCACATTCAATAACATGCACAATTCCTTGAATAGGTCGGACAGAAAGTTCTACCCTGGTCTATTACTGCCATTTCAAGCACTTCTGACTTCAGTATCCAATCATTCACAAGTGCTTGTGCCACTAGTGCTGCTTGCTAGTTTGGCATCTCGATCATTTCGTAGAGGACAAGGCGTTATTTTTAGGAAATACGGTGCGAAATTGTGATTTAGTGTGTTTCAGTGCACGATGCGCCAGCCTCATGGCAAATGGCGGACGAAGGCTGGCCAGCACATTATGCAGGTGACACAGTTCTGCAACGAGCATTGGTATGTGTGTACGTGCGCGGCAGCCATCAGAACGCAGCATTAGCAGAATTACGCAGGCGCGGGCCGCGTGTGGGGTGGTTGCGTTAGCCAACTCATCGAGAACCTAATAAACACGCCGCCGTGTAACCGGCGGATTCAGCAACGGTCTGCATCAGAGGTGGGCGTCAGCATTCGATTCGACCGATTAGGCGTTCGGTTGCTGTCACGTCGTCATTATCAGTGACGCTGTCTCCGAGGACCGCGTGGTGGGGGGCGTTGCCCGCTGCTGCACCGGCGACTCCTGAGGTCGTCACCGGCCACCTCGTCTGCAGGGGGCGAGCTGGGCCGGGCCTCGTGCCGCGAACCTCCTACCGCCTGCGCAGCCACTGACCAAGCGTGGCGTCGCGTTCCCCGGACTGCGAGCATCAGCTCGTCTCCACCACGACACAAACAGCCACCTTCTTCTACCCAGCCACGCCCTACAACCCCGACCACGTCACCCGCTCTGGTCATCCTATTACAAGTGGTGTCAGTCAGGCAACCTGTGCATCACACACTCCTGTTACAATTGGTGACAATAGTGGTCTTCTCCGTGGATTTGGATGAAATTGTGGCTGGTAATCGATGAGCATATGTGGCATCTGAGAAGGGCAACAACGGATCAGCAACTCCTGCAACATGACAAGTAAGTGCCAATTTTTCGTTTGGTGGTTTGTCTGAACCTGTAGCATAGTCCGTCTTCCCTTCCTGTTCTTCTTTCTGGGCTTACTGTAGTCTTGATTCGATAGCTGGTAGTGATGGAGCTAATTGAGCGAGTGTCGGAATTGGAGATAGAGCTTGCTCGGTCTAAAGAAGCGAGCAAAGAACGGTTTCCTGTTAATGCAGTAATTCTTGACACTAACGCTGAGTCTTTGGTCACCCCTTTCTCGGGAGAAGCTGGGGAGGATGTTATGATTTTTTTAGAACCTCAGCACAGCCGCTAAATTGGGAAATTAGGGTGCAGAAACACTTTTGCATGTGGCTAAGTTGAAAGTAACTGGGGATGCCAGAGCATAAGTTACATGCCATGAAGAATTAAGGAATGCCCGGACATTTGAAGTATTCAAAAAGGGTTGCTGGAAAGGTACCGTTTAGATATTACCAGGAACAATTGAATATAATGTATCAAAGGAATGGGGAATCAATAGAAACTTTTGTAGATCGAATTCGAAAAATTAATGTTAATATTTATGAGCTAACGGATTCAGATAGGGTTAATGAAGCCATTCTGCAGGAAGCTGAGCAGAGGGCACTAGGCGCATTTTTGTGAGGAATACAACTCGAAACCTCCCGCAAGATTAGGATGGAATTCCCTAAGACTCTCAATGAAGCAGTCGGAATTGCTGTGGCGTTAGAGGAAGTTGAAGCAGTAAAAAAGACGCAGGACAGGAAGCAGTGTTTAATGCAGAAACAGAATGTTTCAGATGTGGTCGGATGGGACACATTAGACGCAAATGCAAGGAAGTGCAGTGCAGGAAATGCAGACATTGGGGTCATATGGAGCGCAATTGCAATGGGTCCTGGCAGAAACATGATAGGAACCTGCAAGATGGGCCTCACGCCACTCAGTTAAATGGGGCAGGGGGTGGTGTGTCTACTGTGCAACAATCCCAGTAAGGATTAATGCTAGTGCAGAATCAGTGGCAGACTTTTTTCTGACCGGCTTGGTGAGGAGCAGACTGTGCAAATTTTTATTGGATACCGGGTCTCAGGTATCCGTCGCGAGTAGAAATGTACTCGGTAAAGTAGAATTAAAACCACCACACTGGGCGTTAAGTGGCGTGGGTGGGGGATAGGTGAAGTCACTCGGATCAGCAGTGTTAAACTTTCGAGTGGAAATGAGGAACTTCCAGGTGAAGGTAGAAGTTCTTCCAGTTATTGGCAGCAGCTATGATGTCATACTCGGATTGGATTTCCTGGTTGCGCATCACGCAAAAGTTAACCTGGAACGGCGTACAGTAGAACTCGACGGAATACAATTTCGCCTAGGTTCTGCGGCCGAAAAACCATTACTGTCGCAAGGAACCGCCCAGACGTCGGGTGAGCCACCTAAACTGCGTACAAGGTCCCTTAGGGTTAACTCGCGGGATACTATACCGAAGGGTACAGGGAAAATAATCTGGGGAGATGTAGGAGCTAGCGTGGCGGTAAATTCGTTGTGTGTCGTTGAACCTTTGTCTGAGAATGAGCCGCTGGATAAAATGAAGTGTTTTACGCGCCGTAGCGTGTCTTACGTGCGGGAGATAGAAGGAAAAAAGGTTGTGCCTGTCAGTATTGATAATTTTGGCCTTGAAGAGGTGCAGTTAGCACGGGGTACCGTAATAGCGAATCTGGAGATAATAGGGAAAGATGAACTGGATAGCGATTTCGCAGCAGATTACACAATGCCGGGAGAGTCTGTTAGCTGGTCCGCACTGAGGGGTAAAGTAGCACATTTAGAAGGGCAAGACAGAGAAGTCGTGGAGAAACTTTTGACGGAATATAAAGAGTTATTTAATTCCCATGGTCCACTGTCCGCCACACCGTTAGTTCAGCATTACATCCCCACTGGGAATGAAGCACCGGTGTATAAACGTTCATATCGTGTTCCAAAAAATTTACAGCCTGTCATGGAAGAATTTATTAATCAACAGCTTAGGGAAGCGATAATAGAAACCAGTAGTAGCCCCTGGTCCACTCCTGTCGTAATAGTGGGTAAAAAATCGCCTGATGGGGGATTATTGTTTCCTGAATCAAAAAACTGTATCGGATGCATACCCAATGCCTAATATCACTTAAACTCTGGATAATTTGGGTCAGTGTCGGTACTTCACGACCTTGGATCTTCGAAGCGGGTACCACCAGTTGGAGGTCGCCCCCGAAGACCGGCCGAAGACAGCTTTTTCAACACCTACAGGTCATTTCCAGTATCGGCGAATGCCATTCGGACTCAAAAATGCTCCGGCAACCTTCCAACCGTTACTAGATAGCGTGTTACGAGGGCTGAAACGTAATCAGTGTATGGTATATTTGGACGACATAATTGTTTTCTCAAAGGACGTGCAAGAACATGTGCGCCGTTTACGCGAAGTTTTCGATCGTCTGAAAGCAGCGCGGTTAACTCTTCATATGGAAAAATGTCATTTTTTGTTGCAAGAAGTCCGTTATTTAGGTCATATTATAGGACAGGAGGGTGTCTGCGCGAATCCAAAACTTGTAGAGGCGGTAATGAATTTTCCGATACCTACAAAAGTAAAAGAGTTGCAGTCTTATTTAGGTCTCGCCAATTTTTACAGGAGGTATATTCCAAAATTTGCGGAAATTGCAAGGCCCCTCACGCAGTTGTCGAAGAAGGGAGCAAAATTTCACTGGCCAGCAGAATGCGAAGAGGCTTTTCAAAAGTTAAAAAAAATTTGTTAACATCTAGTCCGGTTTTGGCTTCTTCAAATTTTAGTAAACAGTTTATATTATCTTGTGACTCTAGCAATTTTGCTTTGGGTATTGTGTTATCTCAGGAAATAGATGGGCAGGAACACCCGAAAGCATATGCTTCCAGACAGCTAAACAATGCAGAAAAAAATTACTCAACAACCGAGGAGTTGTTGGCATTAATTTTCGGAATAACCTATTTCCGGTGTTATTTGTATGGACGACGCTTCAAGGTGATTACTGACCATGCAGCACTTAAGAGGTTGTTAGAGCTTAAAGACCCAACGAGTAGATTAACTAAGTGGGCTTTGCGTCTTAGTGAGTACGATTTTGAAGTGATTCATCGACCGGGTAAATCGCACGGAAACGCGGATGGTCTGAGTCGTAAAGTATGCACCATGGAATGCACAGGAATAAATGAGAACGAATGGCTGGAGGCACAAACCGCCGACACAGATTGACAACGATTTACCTCGCAGCGACAGTTCGTCGTGGAAGACAGGATATTGTACCGTAAAACTACGAACGGTCCACGCATAGTCGTACCAGAAAAATTGCGAAGCAAGTTTCATATCAGCGCACACTCCTCTGCAGAGTGAAAATGTCATTCTGGAAACAAAGAGGAAGATTGCTAAAAACAGCCACCTTCTTCTGCCCAGCCACACCCTACAACCCCGACCACGTGACCCGCTCCGGTCATCCTATTACACATGAATCTTGAAAAATGATCTATAGTTGTGAGTAATTACTTATTCCCTGCAAGTATGTTATTGAATGGACCTAAAACATCAGTCTCCAGAAATTTGGATGGTACTACTGCTTCTGGTAACCTCTGCAATGGTACTCTTGTTTCACACAACTCCACTCTCTGTGTACACTGCAAGCAATTCCACACATACTGGTTTATATCCGTCTGCCCATTCCTCCAAAAAAAAAAAAAAATGGTTCAAATGGCTCTGAGCACTATGGGACTTAAGATCTGTGGTCATCAGTCCCCTAGAACTTAGAACTACTTAAACCTAACTAACCTAAGGACATCACACACATCCATGCCCGAGGGAGGGTTCGAACCTGCGACCGGAGCGGTCACGCGGTTCCAGACTGGAGCGCCTTTAACCGCACGGCCACACCGGCCGGCCTTATTCCTTCCACAGTACCTTTATGTTAGTCTTCTGTTGGTAGATCTGCAACCTCCATGACCCGCTAATATGTGGTATGAGCTTTTTGTAGCACTCTATTCCTTAGCGTCTCTGCTACCTCTATCCGTGGTCCCAACTTTGTTTCTCAGCATAGCAACCCATCCTGCATACAAAATTGTGACTGCTTAAAATACAGCCTTTATTGTGATCCGTTTTCTCTGTAGTTTGTCTTCCTTATGTTCCGTACCCCCAATACGTAAATCTGCTACTTTTCTGCTTAAGTCACCCTCATTTCTGTACTTCTTTCCAGGTTTATGCACAACTTCGAAATCAAAATCACTTAGTCTTACTACCCACCGCGACAACCTAATAGAAGGATCCTTTAACCTCAACAACAACTTTAATGCCACATGATCTGTTATTACTCTAAATTTTTTACTGTACATATAACATTTGAAATATGTGATTCCATAAATAAGGCTTAACATCCTTTTCTCCATTGTGGGATAATTTCTTTCTGCGGAATTTAGTTGTCTATCCTACTGGATGCTCTACGCCTTCTACCTCTTGTGACAACACACAACCTAGTACATGGTTTGACGCAGCACATGATAAAAAAAATTCTCTACTAAAATCCGAAAATATCAATATCGGACTCGATGTTAAAGCTTCTGATAGTTCCTCAAAAACATGCTGGCACTCCTCTGACCACACAAATCTAGTATCCTTTTATAACATCAGTGCCAACGGTCTGGCAATATCTGCAAATCCTTTTATGAAACAGCAGTAATAGTTCATGACTTCTAAGAATGACTGCAACTCCTTTACAGATTCTGGTACACGAAATTCACTTAGAACTCGAGTTAATCTTGGGTCTACTTAACCCCATTTTTACTTATGATATGACCTAGGCATGCTACCTCTTCCATCACTTCCCTTAATCGTTGCCTTTGCTGTTCCATATCACTCCCATAGACGATTATGTCATCGAGATACTCTAAGCATTGCCATTGTTTTAAACCTCTAAGTACTCTGTCCAACAATCACTGATGTGTTTCAGGGGCATTTTTTAATTCGAATGACATTCTTCTGAATTGGTAGTGTTCCGAAGGTGCCGAAAACGTTGTTTTGTGTTGATCCTGGGGTGAAACCTCTGTCTGTTGATAACCGCTCTCCAAATCCAATGTTAAAAAATATTTGCATTGTACTAAATGATCCTAGATTTCTGTGATGTTTGGCAAACAACACCTCTTTTACCTAAGAAACCTGGCTGATCTAGTACTTCATTCGCTTCTAACAGTTCCACCACACACACACGATTCCTACTGGTAAGCTAGACTCAACACTGATCTAAAGTGATTTCCCAGTACCCTTAGGTACACAATCGCGCAAATCAAGTCTTAGTGTGATCGTTCGCGGTTTAATCGGTTCGCCTTTTGCGACAGACCCCCTCGCGATATCGCTACGCTGGCAATGGGTTCACCTAACCGAAACATTTTTACGCTAAGATTCATCCTATGTTGCTGAAGATCGATAGTGGCACAATGCTGATATAAGAAATGTAATCCTAGAATCATGTTGAAGCCCTCACTCATATGTGGCTCAATATCTCCACATTGTTTAAATTGAACCATATCTGGGAAAAAGTCTGTGTCCACAGATCCTAATGGTGCGACATCCTTATCCCACACTCCACACAATCTGTACCGTGGTGGGTCCCATTGTTCACGTTTCACCACTGGCGACCAATACATGCGCTCCTGTGTCCAATAATATCCCGCAACACTTTTTTCCTGCTATCCCTCTTACCTCACAATCCACCTCTGCATACGATTTCGTAGCATCCAGTCTTATTGGGAATGACCTGGGGTTTCCGTTGGCGTTTACCACATTATTCTTCCCCAGTCCTCTACTTCTAAAACCATCACTTCCTCTTACATTATTCAAAACACCCTGAGGCTGGTGACATTGCCTCCTTGACATTGCCTCCTTACACGCCCAGTTCGTCCAAACCTGAAACACTTTATACTAGCTGCAAACACTGTGCCTTGACTCTGCATTCCAGTCGACAAATCGATCTCCTCACACTCTATAACTAACTGGACTGCTGTGCGTAAATCCGCTGGACCCCTGTCCGTACACGTCTCGACATTTCTGCATGAAACTCTCTTAAAAAAGCATTTACCACCCTCTGCTCAGCTTCTCGCAAAATAATTTCATTGACTGCAGCATCCTATCCTAATTCATAGGCTCATTCATTAATTTTCCTTATCCTCTCCACTAATTGTTGTACAGTTTCTCTTAGTAATCACCCCTAATAGTTCCCTACAGTGTCTGGCACTGTTTCGTTTCGTATATCTCCGTACTGACCATTTTTTAAATTCTTTGGACGTTGTGTCTTCCTTAAGAACTGCCGTATATCGTACATAAGTTTTAGCTTCACGTGTTAATCTCAGTGTTGCAACACTCCATAATTCCTTATCAGAACAACCTTACAGCTCAGCCAGATTTCCAAGATCTTCCACAAAGGCCAGCACATCCCCTTTCCTGTACTGCATTCCAGGATATCGCTCTGCGTGTCACACGCTCATGGTGCAGGCTGTGATGTCGAGACGATAATATTTTAGTACACGAGCGGCTGAGTTCTTACTCAGTCCAGACACATATTTATGGAGGAATGAAGGGTGTAATTACAATTAAAAAGCCCTATCATCCTTTTTATTATCTCGATTTCGCCATTTCCACGAAAACTTTTTGTCGTTTTGATAGTTGTAAATCCAGCCAACATCGTGGCATTCCATATGTTCGGACCTTCAAGTTGGAGTTTATGTTAACGCATTTGAGCCTGATGCCATATTTATACGCAAAACTGTTGTAGACATAATACTCAGATCATACAAATTTGCGGATAAGACATCACTGCAAATGCAGTATACTAGAGTACGCCCATTTGGGGTTAATTTTCAAGGGCCTTGGTTCATATTCCTCGACAAATATGTGATAATGATGATGATCTGGTTGGAGGGTTTTGCTACCAGACAGTGCGAAATGATACCAGCTGGTGTGAGTATGGACATATCATAATTAATTTTTTGTATGCTATGTACTTATAAATGATAATCGGAAATGTTATGCTGCTTGAATGTAATAGTTACTGTGGCATATGTTCCAACTTGTGCAAAGAAAATGACTACGCCCGGTTATAAGGGAGGTACGGATGTGATGTGGAATGCTGTGAATTCAACACATCAAAAGCCATAAGGGTATGGGAGATTTTACGTGGAAAATAAGGATCAGTCACAAGGAGGCTGTAGATATTGATATTTCAACATGAGGTTCGTCCCAGAGCCGCAGGCGTCAGGAGGAGATATTTTCAGTACATCTCTCATTCTCGAATGTCACCAGAGTGGGGCTTCAATCGTAATCTTTGATTGAAATTGCACTGATAAATATGTGGCTGGTTTCCTAGGACGACTCTGCTTGCCGACCGAGTGCGTCATAGAGAATGACGGGAACGACATGACATTCCTGGCTTAAGGCGTGGGTGGCCGCTAAGCGTCACGAACTGGTCAGGCAGGGTACAACCGCGTCGCCTTCTGGCCAGGTAAATGGCTAAGCAGTACTCTGTATGTGTTGGGCACCTTCATGATCGCTTGTGCTGCAAATATTCCCCGAATTTTACGTGGATATTTGAGAATATTCCATATCAATCACTGACAAGAGTTGGCGCTGGGGGTATTGGTAACATCCGAATTCCTACCGCTCTGGTCATCTCCGGTGGTCCAAGTCTAGTGCAGGCCTGGCGAGATTGCTGAGACACATGTTAACAGCAACGTGTGGACATCGAGACATGAGCAAGCGGGTTGTGTGCCAGTGTTTCCACGATCTCCAACATCTAACCATGGCGACTACTGCTACAGAATGGAAAGCGGTTTAAGTGTGCGGTGTTTACCGCTTCTCAATACAGTCCAGTGGACTCAGCCTTGCAGTAGAAAGGTGACAATGGTATTTCTTGTTGCTACCATCAAATGTTCAAATGTGTGTGAATTCCTAAGGGACCAAACTGCTGAGGTCATTGATCTCTAGACTTACACACTACTTAAACTAACATATGCTAAGAACAACACACACACCCATGCCCGAGGAAGGACTCGAACCTCCGGCGGGAGGCATCGTGCAATCCGTGACATGGCGCCTCAAACCGCGAGGCCACTCCGTGCGGCGTTGTTTCCATCCTATCACGTGACAGACTCTTCCTTCTCTTCCGCATTCTTTGTCCTGGTATAGCCGAGGGAAACAACTTGGGTTTTAAATAGCGCTTTAAAAAACCAATCGTAACGTCAGATTCCCGACTGATCAATTTATTGTTTCTGATAGTGGTACTATGAGGACACACATTAATCGAAACTCACTACAGATTGTTTAAGGTCATAACATGTAACTGGGCTGAAATTTGAAATCCACAGCTACCTTCAACGTAATGGACTTCCTACCAAATGACATAACTGTGCGTTTCCACCAATAGGAGCAAGGGGGAAAAAAATCCAGAAGGGTCTGGAAACCGGTGGTTGCAGGACTGAATCCTGCTCATTATACTAGTCGTACTATCCACCAATAGGATGCAAGGAAAAATTGCCCACACACAAAGGGTGCTGATTAAATTAATTAGGAAGTCAATCTGATAGAGTGAGGGAATATTTCCAAGATATCCACAACCTTGCATTTTCGGAAGGGGTGGGGATTTCCTGGGTATCTGCTGCTTTGTTCAGGACAAAGGAGGAGTTATGTGGCACATGACAGACACTGTTTACTTCTTCTTGAATGTCTGTGTTTCATCCGCTACAGATTTCCATTAGCAGTGGAAGGGCGAGAACAAAGGGATGTACCGACTACCAGCGCCAGATCTGCACGAGTGGCAAGGGGAAAAGGGGAGGAGAATGAAAGGAAGGAGAGGCGGGGAGGACATATTGGTCTGTGTGTGTTTGTGTACGCTGGTTTACACAAACAGGAAGTAACCACTTGAGACAGAGAGAGGGAGAGAGAGAGAGAGAGAGGCAGGAAGTGAGTCTGGTACCAAATTTTAAAGGGATGCCGCAACCTGATGCTTTGTTTATGGAGGATTAGCGCGGTCCAGCACCTGAGGCAGTCCCTGATTGGTGGCTTGCATGGTATGGTACGATCGGCTCGGCAGTCAGTGACGTTGCTGGGTGTTTTTTTTTTTTTTTTTTTTTTTTGTCAGATATGTTTAGCGCGATCTGTGACAATGTAATTACGTGTGGTGAGTTCTTCGTGGTGGTATTCCTTGCTCAATCAAAGTAAAAAAGCGTCACATTTGTTTAAAACTTCCATACTGCCTTGTCACCTTCAAATTGATTAAATAAGCAATATTTCATACATTGCTTTGTCTAATAGAAATTTTTGAAACAATATTCTATACACTGCAATCGATTTCCCGTAAAGTTCTTTAAATAAATAAATAAACCATATTCTATACACTACCTTGTATCCCATAAATTGTTTAAATAAACAATATTCCAGACATTGCCTTGTCTACCAGAAATTTTTTAGATAATATTCCATGCACTGCAATAGATTTCCTTCCAAATAGCCAATCAATCACTATTTCCAGAAAGTTGTAGCATCCACCAAGGAATACTGTCCAACACAAAAGATTATCTATTTAATTAATTAGTTAATCAAATTGATAGAGTGGGAGGGGGCTTTCGAATAAGTCAGGGCTGACCTGAAACAGCTCATGTTCAATGACAGAATACTGGGAGGGGAAAAGTGGTGTAGAACTGAACAGTATGTTGAGGGAAGGGGAGGGGACAGGGAAGGTGGGAAGAGGGAAGGAGAAAGGGCAGGGGGAAGGGATGAGCCAGGGGTGGGGATTCACTATAGGGGAAGATGACAAAGAAAGGTGTCTCAGAACTGGCCTTCAAAAGTCCAGGAAATTCAAAAAGTGGTGTAGAACTGGCAGGAAAGGGGGGAAGGGGCCATGTGCCGGCTGGGAAAAACCTATGACGTCATCATGGGGTGGGGATAATTAATTGATCAATTTAATTAATTTGCATAATTAACTTGATATAAATTTTATATAAAGTGGCGTAGAAGAACAATAGGTTAAGGACCGCCATGAAGCAGAAGAATACTTTAAGGAATGACGTCATCATGTTTGCTTGACCCTGATGTAGGCAACTCACGATGTGATGTGACACCCCTGTTACCCTGCTACTCCTTTTTCGTGGCCTGTAATACAATTTGTTACTGCATATAACTAAATCTCAACAAAGAATGGAGAATCTAGTAAGCCTCATCTATGTTTTTATAAACCAGTGTTTGTGCTCTTTTGCATGTTCATTCGAAACACCTGAAGATGCAATAAAAAACAGATCAGTAAGCCAACCTAGAGTTTCATTTCCCCTATCATCATCATATCTACCTCCTTAGCCTAACATCCAAGGCATACTGTACTGTCTTCAACTGCAGGGAGGTGAAATTCTCATCTTGACCTGGTTGCTGTTTCACTGCTGTTTACAGCTGCTCTCATACAAAGAAATGGATGACCTCAAAATCCTGTGTCACCTCTGATCTGAGAGTGAGCTTCTAAAGTAAGAATGTTGCGACACATGTTGTGTTACAATATGATTCAAAATTGGGTCAGAGTGTTCCAAATTACAGCATCTGCATCGAGTCTTCTGGAAGGGCACATATGGTGCAAACCCCGGACCATTTTGCAATTACAGGAGCAGCTTTTGAACAAGTCCATCACAATCATTTTGTAGGCGTTTACTAGGGCTTAACGTATAAGGTAGAAATGTGCAATGGATTTTGCACTAGGATATTAAGTTCCATCTCTAAAAGATGCAACTTGTGCCACAGTGATTGCATAGAGGTATGAAGGAACATTAGAATGTCTGTATACAATTTCAAGCGACGATAAACATTTATGGCGGTTTTATGAACCCTTTAATGATGAGCAACGTGTTGGCTTTCTCAGCCGGTTGGCTCCAATAAAATTCCTCTGGGTTGTAGGCCACACCATATTCTACATAATGTGAGTATCACTACGGAGTGCTATATCCACATCTACATCCACACACCGCAAACCACTGTTCGCTACATGGTGAAGAGCACCTTGTACCACCAGTCATTCCCCTTCTTGCCCCATCAAAAATGAAGCTAGGGAAGAACTTGTCTTGAATGTATGTATGGATGTATTGAACTGGGGACCTAGAAACGACGGAGAGGCTCTGTCCCCGCCATAGCCATCAGTGATTCACAACCCCACAACAGGCTACAGCAGTCCACTTACGCCACCACCGCCCCACACCGAACCCAAGGTTATTGTGTGATTCGGCCCACAGTGCCCTCCCCCCCCCCCCCCCCCCCCCCCCCCGGGAACGTCTCATTCCAGACGAGTGTAATCCCTGTGTTTGCAGGGTAGAGTAATTATGGTAGGGTAGACATGTACATGGAGACAGTGTTTGCGCAGCAATCGCTGACATAGAGTAACTGAGGCGGAATAAGGGGAACCAGTCCGCATTCGCCAAGACAGATGGAAAACCGCCTTAAAAACCATCCACAGGCTGGCTGGCACACCGGACCTCGAGACTAATCCTCTGGGCGGATTCATGCCGGGGACCAGCAGGCCTTCCCACTCAGGAAGCAGCGCATTAGACTGCATGGCTAGCCGGGCAGGTGTCTATATGCCTTTGTTCAAGCCCTATTTCGCTTATCTTGCCTTCGCTGTCCTCAAGTGAGATTGAGTTGTTAACAGTAGAATCGTTCTGCAATCAGCCTCATATGCCACTTCTCTAAACTTTCTCAGTAGTGTTTCGCAAAAAGAACATTGTCTTGTTTCCATGGATTCCCATTTGAGTTCTGTAATGCTTATGTATTGATCAAAATAGAAGTTAACAAATCTAGCACCATGCCTCCGATCTACTTCGCTGTCTTCCTTTAATCCAACCTGGTGAGGATTCCAAACACCAGAGCATTACTCAAGAATGGGTCGCACATGTCTCCTTCATAGATGTGCTATACTTTCCTAGAATTCCCCAATAAATCGAAATAGACCACTCGCTTTCCCTACTATTGACATTACATGCTCATTCATTTCAGAATGCTTTGTAACATTACGTCTAGATACACTACATGGTCAAAGGCAGATGCGGCTTGTAACTAAAGGCTCTGAGGCAGATCTGCCCCAAAATATACATTAAAATAAATTTCTGAACAATGTGTTACAGATTTACATTATCAGGATCCATTTCACATATTTCTTACATGGATTATATAATCTGGTCAACGTTTTTGGAACTGTTGATATGAAATATCGAACAATGCTTTTCAAATGTGTAGTGCCTAGTCTTAAGGCTACGCCTTGAAATTCCGCTTAGCTCTGTGCAACAGAGATTTGGGGTGTGGCATCTATTGAGTACAGCCCTTATGGTTGGCTTGTATGCTCTGGTCATTCAGCCTGAATATGTCCTACCAACCTTCACACAGTTTTCACGATCCACTGCTTATACCACAAGAGAATAAACAGAGTTGCTGAAACTTCGCTATCGAATCCCTATCTGTGTATATCTATATTATGCTTTGATGTGTCAGTAATCTGCGTTTAGTATTATTGTTTTGAAAGCGTCTTAGGTAACCTTTTTGTTCTTCCATTGGTTATTCTATCCACTGGTAAAATAGGTTTGGAAATCTCTCACTAGAATGCAATATGATAGTAATGACGTGTGACGAGGGCCCCCCCGTCGGGTAGACCGCTCGCCCGGTGCAAGTCTTTTGATTTGACGCCACTTCGGCGACTTGCGCGTCGATGGGGATGAAGTGATGATGATTAGGACGACACAACACTCAGTCCCTGAGAGGGGAAAATGTCCGACCCAGCCGGGAACCGAACCCAAGCCCTTAGGATAGAAAGTCTGTCGCGCTGACCACTCAGCTACCGGTGGCGGACACTAGAATGCAGTAGGATACGGTTACACAAGTATCACAACCCAGCGAGAATTTCACGAACAAATAGTAGAACAAAGCGCAATAAATGTGTTCTATTACTTTAGTTTCCTTGCTCACTGACGGTGTTCGCGGGTCACGCGCGTTATTTTTATGACCGTGCTTCTTTTTGTGTGGATATTGTGCCTGAGTGAAGTGAGCTATACTATGTTCCGAATAACTGCAGCATACCACGAGTTCAGAAACAGCACAGTATGAATTCAGTGTGCAATTTATCAGGTAAAAATTTAGAAGAATCCGAGAGGATCAAAGTGAAGGAACTTGGAGTGCCCAAATCAGACCTGAAGACCAATCAACAACTAAAACAGAGTAAATCTAGACTAGGGTGTACACGGAGTTTTAGCCGAACAATGTACATTGCAGCAGTCTGACTGTGCAGTTGTGAAATGAAAAACGGATTTTTCTGTTTCACCTGTCTGGTGACAAACAGCAGTGATAGTCGAATGAAACAAGTTTAGTTATCTCCACGATTCTTTCAGAAGGTTTAAACCTCCATCATCATGTGGATGATGGAGGTTTAAATATTCGGAACGCGTCGTGGAGATAAATAAACAATGACTGGAAAATTTAACATGTTATTTCATTCGATATCAATAACAGTTACGGTAAAGCATAACGTAAAATGTTCGCATTTATAGCAATGATAGTGCCTGTACTGCGGATGGAGTCACAGACGTAAAAAAAGTTTTCACGCAACGGTGAAAAAACATTTAAATGTTTTTATCGAATTTTCAGTGCTAGGGAAAGTGCACATTATGTACCAATGTCTGAAAAACCGGTATATCTTGAGTAAACTAATAAACTGCATTAAATTTTGCGGCAAATTCGAGCTGGTTTTAAGAGGCTACAACGAAACAGAAAATTCTAAGAACCAGGGAATTTTTCGAGGTCTAGCTGACGTGATGGCAAAACTTGAGGCGTCTTGAAGCAGCACATCGAAAAATCGGAAACTGGATTTTCGTAGTCCTGTCCAAAACAATTCAAAAAAGAACTGCTGAAATCAGTTTACGATGTATGCCTAAATCTTGATAGGAATGAAATGTCCAAGACAAATTTCCTTGCTGTCGAAGTTGACGAAACCATTAACTGTTCAAATTTGTCACAATTGGTCGTAATAATTCGCTATGAGCTGCTGGGGAAAATTAACGAAAGATTTGTTTCCTTTGTACGACCAAAAAGTCACATTGCAGAACTTGTAACTGCAGCTGTTCTCAGCGAGCTAGAATGAACATAAATGAAACACCTGAGAAGCTCATAGCTCAGTGAAACTACCGTGCTCCTGTTATGAGGGCCACAAAAGTGGAGTTCAAATCAGAATTAAAGAGGGTTTCCTGCAAGACGAATAATTCTTTTTCTGGCTACATTTTCTTACTAAAGTGATGCCCCATTGTGACGTTGTATTTAACCAACTCCAATAAAGAAATACTGATGCAGTGAAAACTGCTAAATACGTATCTCATTTTTGCAGCTTCTGTCCAGCATGTTACGACCTTGGTAGACACTGACGATCACTGGGAACAGGAAGAGCCAATTGCAAAACAAGGACGTTGCACTGAATCAAGAATGGTGTGTGCGCGAGACGTCTGTAACCACATCATGACTCAGACCAGTGATCGATTCAATTTTAATGATCACTTGTCAGTTGCACAACTCTTTGAACCGTCATTGTTTACCAAACATAAAACTGTTTTCCAAGAAAAAACTGGACGTAGCTGTCAATTGGTTTAAATTACATGGTCCAGACTTACGTCAAGGACTGAATGTGCTCGAAATGATTTTATTAAAGCATCAGGTGCTTCGACTTTGTTAAACTTTCTTCATGAAAACAGTTTGGGAAAAGCTTTTCCTGAAAGTATTAAACTTCTGCAAATAATAGTAACCTTACCAATCTACACTCCTGGAAATTGAAATAAGAACACCGTGAATTCATTGTCCCAGGAAGGGGAAACTTTATTGACACATTCCTGGGGTCAGATACATCACATGATCACACTGACAGAACCACAGGCACATAGACACAGGCAACAGAGCATGCACAATGTCGGCACTAGTACAGTGTATATCCACCTTTCGCAGCAATGCAGGCTGCTATTCTCCCATGGAGACGATCGTAGAGATGCTGGATGTAGTCCTGTGGAACGGCTTGCCATGCCATTTCCACCTGGCGCCTCAGTTGGACCAGCGTTCGTGCTGGACGTGCAGACCGCGTGAGACGACGCTTCATCCAGTCCCAAACATGCTCAATGGGGGACAGATCCGGAGATCTTGCTGGCCAGGGTAGTTGACTTACACCTTCTAGAGCACGTTGGGTGGCACGGGATACATGCGGACGTGCATTGTCCTGTTGGAACAGCAAGTTCCCTTGCCGGTCTAGGAATGGTAGAACGATGGGTTCGATGACGGTTTGGATGTACCGTGAACTATTCAGTGTCCCCTCGACGATCACCAGTGGTGTACGGCCAGTGTAGGAGATCGCTCCCCACACCATGATGCCGGGTGTTTGCCCTGTGTGCCTTGGTCGTATGCAGTCCTGATTGTGGCGCTCACCTGCACGGCGCCAAACACGCATACGACCATCATTGGCACCAAGGCAGAAGCGACTCTCATCGCTGAAGACGACACGTCTCCATTCGTCCCTCCATTCACGCCTGTCGCGACACCACTGGAGGCGGGCTGCACGATGTTGGGGCGTGAGCGGAAGACGGCCTAGCGGTGTGCGGGACCGTAGCCCAGCTTCATGGAGACGGTTGCGAATGGTCCTCGCCGATACCCCAGGAGCAACAGTGTCCCTAATTTGCTGGGAAGTGGCGGTGCGGTCCCCTACGGCACTGCGTAGGATCCTACGGTCTTGGCGTGCATCCGTGCGTCGCTGCGGTCCGATCCCAGGTCGACGGGCACGTGCACCTTCCGCCGACCACTGGCGACAACATCGATGTACTGTGGAGACCTCACGCCCCACGTGTTGAGCAATTCGGCGGTACGTCCACCCGGCCTCCCGCATGCCCACTATACGCCCTCGCTCAAAGTCCGTCAACTGCACATACGGTTCACGTCCACGCTGTCGCGGCATGCTGCCAGTGTTAAAGACTGCGATGGAGCTCCGTATGCCACGGCAAACTGGCTGACACTGACGGCGGCGGTGCACAAATGCTGCGCAGCTAGCGCCATTCGACGGCCAACACCGCGGTTCCTGGTGTGTCCGCTGTGCCGTGCGTGTGATCATTGCTTGTACAGCCCTCTCGCAGTGTCCGGAGCAAGTATGGTGGGTCTGACACACCGGTGTCAATGTGTTCTTTTTCCATTTCCAGGAGTGTATAATGGTTCAAATGCCTCGAAGCACTATGGGACTTAACATTTGAGGCCATCAGTCCCATAGACTTAGAACTACTTGAACCTAACTAACCTAAGGACATCATACACATCCACGCCCGAGGCAGGATTCGAACCTGCGACCGTAGCAGCAGCGTGGGTCCGGACTGAAGCGCCTAGAACCGCTCGGCCACAACGGCCGGCTTACCAATCGCTAAAAGTCGCAGCTTCCCCCAGTATGGAAGTCACAAGCTGCGCCTGACCAAAGCTATCTAGAAACCCCCACGTAATGCTGAATTGACCTCTAGATGTTTCGAGAGGCGGACCCACCAGTATAAAAGGAGGTGGTGAGAATTATGTTGTCAGCAGAGAAAGTTGTAACAGCAGAATGGCTCAGTCAGGAGAGCTCAGTGACATAAAAAAAATGGTTAAAATGGCTCTGAGCACTATGGGACTTAACATCTATGGTCATCAGTCCCCTAGAACTTAGAACTACTTAAACCTAACTAACCTAAGGACATCACACAACACCCAGTCATCACGAGGCAGAGAAAATCCCTGACCCCGCCGGGAATCGAACCCGGGACCCCGGCGTTCAGTGACATCGATCGTGGACTAGGCATTGGGTGTCTCCTGAGTAACAGTTCCATCTGGGGCATTTAAACACTTTTGAATTTGCCCAATGCGAAATTTGCACCCCATGTACCGACAGACAGGTACTGTCGAGTATTGTAGAGGGTGGTTGTAAAAAAAAAGTCGCATGAAATCTGCGGAAGGAATGACTCGTGACCTCCTAAGTGCTACCACCAGTCCAGCTAGCAAATCAAATGCGCGTAGGGAGTCTTAAAAAATGAGATACAGTAATCTAGCGGCTCCTCATAAGCTACACACTCCTTTAGTATGCGCTAAGCGACGTAGATATGGTGTAAAGAGTGACGCCACTGGACAGTGGATGATTGGAAACAAGTGGCCTGGAGTGGTGAAACATGCTATACCCTGTAGGAATCCGATGGAAAGGTTTGGGCTTAGTGACTGCCTGTAGAACGGTGCCTGCCATCATGTGTAGCACTGACACTGAACTAAAGAGAAGGAGTCATGATGATATGGAGATGTTTCTCGTCGTTAGGGAGTGGTCCACTTATTGTGCTTAAGAAAACGTTAAATACCGAAGGATACGAATACAT
Source organism: Schistocerca americana (assembly GCF_021461395.2). Lineage (NCBI taxonomy): Eukaryota > Metazoa > Arthropoda > Insecta > Orthoptera > Acrididae > Schistocerca > Schistocerca americana. The sequence continues at coordinate 463,282,078 of NC_060120.1, read as the reverse complement.
TTTACATTATTTACTGCACACAGTATGCGAGCAGGTCGATGATGATGATAGTTTGTATCAGCATGACAGTGCACCGTGTCATAAAGCAGTATCTGTCTGGCAATGGTTTATGGACAGTAGTGCTCTTAAGGCGGACTGGTCAGTCCATAGTCCCGGCCAGAACCCAACGGAACATCTTTGGGATGAGTTAGAATGTCCACTTTCTTCCAGACCCCAGCTTACAACATCACTACCTGTCTAGTTTCGGCTCTTGAGGAAGAATGGACTGCCACTATTCCACAAACTTTCAAACATCTCACTGAAAGTATCCCCAGCAGACTTCGAGCTGTCGTAAATGTGAAGGGTGGACTGTGAAGGGTGCACCGTGAAGGTTGGACTCACCCGACGTTAATGTCCACTAATAGATGTCTGGATACTTTTGATCAGGTAGTGTATTTAATCGACGTGACTGTGTCAGGCAGCACATCACTGATACCATATTTGAGCGTTAGATGATTGTTGTCCGTACTCATCTACATTAATCTACATGTTTTGCTTTTAGAGCAAGGTGTCATTCATCGCACCAAATAGAAATCAAGTCTAAATCATCCTGTCTCCTACTACAATAAATAAACAACCACACAATGTACACAACGTTATCACTAAATAACCTCAGACTGCTGTTCACCTATCCATCAGACCGTTGATATGTATACAGAACATGAGCTGTCCTATGACACTTCCCTGTGGCATTCCTGACGATACCCTTGTGTCTGATGAACACTCGCCATCCAGGACAACATACAGGTTTCTATTACTTAAGAAGTGTCCCAGACACTCACATGTCTGGGAACCTATACTGTCATCTAGGATGTTCAACAGTCTGCATTGCGACTCTGTGTCAAACGTTTCCCGGAAATTTACGAATATAGAATCTGCCTGTTGCCCTTAATCCATGGTTTCTAGGAAGTCATGCGCATAAAAGGCAAGCTGAGTTTCACTCGTATTGATTTGTGGACAGAATCTTTACTGTCTCGAGGATATTTATTACATACATACTTAAAACACGCTCAAGAATCTGCGGCAAACCGTCGTCAAGAATATTGATCTGTAATTTTGCAGGTCTGTTCTTTCAACCTTCTTATATACGGGAGTCACCTGCCATTTTTCCTGTTGTTTGCGACTTTGAGCTGCGTGCGAGATTCGCGATAAATGCAAGCTAAGTAAAGAGTCAAAGCTGAACAGCACTCTAGGTAAAACTTAATTGGAATTCCATCCGGAACTGGCGCTTTACTTGTTTTCAACTCTTTCAGTTGCCTCTCAACGCCGGGGATACCTGTTTCATTGTCTTCCACATGTACTTATGCGCGGCGGTCTGCACCATGCTTCTGTATGGATTATTTTTTAATCCCAAGAATTATTTTGTGACTTTAACTTTCCTTTTGGAGTTTTTTGTTGACTCGCCAGACTGGTCAATGAGTGACTAAATAGAAGCCTTCGACTTGCTGAGGGATTTTACATAGGACCACAATTTTCTAGAGTTCTCGGCAAGATCTTGCGTATGGAGATGGGGGTTGTTGTATGCTTCGCGTTTCGATCTTTTTATAGACGCAAGAATTTCTACTAACTTTTACATGTCGATATTTCTGCGTTCCTTTTAGAACCGGTAATGCAACAATGTTTCCTTAGCATATTCCGAATTTCGTGATTAAACCACGGTTGATCTTTTCCGTTATCCATTTACTCGGTACATACTTCCCCAGAGTGTGATTTACAGTTTCAACTATGCTTATAATTTATAAGGTCTATCATACTGAAACTAAATGATGTCCTTTCATTGCCCAAGTAAGTTGCTAATAACTGCGTATCTGCTCTTTCCAGCATAAAACTCTCCTAGCTTCTTGAAAACATTTTTAAATTTAGTAACTGTCGTCGATAATACGACATCTTGATGACTAATTCCTGTCTCTACATCGACAATTTCGCTATCGTAAGGTTTCGATAACGTCAGATCTTTTTGCAGTTACACGTTCTAAAATGTTTCTGTTGTGTGTCGGTTGTCAAACTGCCTGCTGAACATAATTTTTGGAGAATGTGTTCAAAAACGTTTCACAAGACTGTCTGTCTGTACCATCTGCAATGAGTCCATAGACGTCCCACGTCCCAGACTATACTCGATAAGATAGAGTTGCTTGCATACACATCAAAAAAAGTTTTGCATCACCCTGGCTCCTAGAACTCCTGGATATTTTATCACAGACACAGTCCCTTTGACTGTTCAGAGATGTCACTAAACCCGCCCAAAGATATAAACAACAATGCATGAGCAGCGCCTATTAGACGGACAGCCGATCAGTTCAAGTCATTCCACCAGGAAGGAGGTACAGGGTACGTGCGGTCTGTAGTTCAACCATGCCTAGACGGTCAATACCGCGGTTCGATCGCGTCCGCATTGTTACTTTGTGCCAGGAAGGGCTCTCAACAAGGGAAGTATCCAGGCGTCTCGGAGTGAACCAAAGCGATGTTGTTCGGACATAGAGGAGATACAGAGAGATAGGAACTGTTATCAGGAGAAAGAAAACTGGCGTTCTACGGATCGGAGCGTGGAATGTCAGATCCCTTAATCGGGCAGGTAGGTTAGAAAATTTAAAAAGGGAAATGGATAGGTTAAAGTTAGATATAGAGGGAATTAGTGAAGTTCGGTGGCAGGAGGAACAAGACTTTTGGTCAGGTGAATACAGGGTTATAAATACAAAATCAAATAGGAGTAATGCAGGAGTAGGTTTAATAATGAATAAAAAAATAGGGGTGCGGTTAAGCTACTACAAACAGCATAGTGAACGAACTATTGTGGCCAAGATAGACACGAAGCCCACGCCTACTACAGTAGTACAAGTTTATATGCCAACTAGCTCTGCAGATTATGAAGAAATTGATGAAATGCATGATGAGATAAAAGAAATTATTCAGGTAGTGAAGGGAGACGAAAATTTAGTAGTCATTGGTGACTGGAATTCGACAATAGGAAAAGGAAGAGAAGGAAACGTAGAAGGTGAATATGGATTGGGGCTAAGAAATGAAAGAGGAAGCCGCCTGGTAGACTTTTGCACAGAGCATAACTTAATCATAGCTAACACTTGGCTCAAGAATCATGAAAGAAGGTTGTATACATGGAAGAACCCTGGAGATACTAGAAGGTTTCAGATAGATTATATAATGGTAAGACAGAGATTTAGGAACCAGGTTTTAAATTGTAAGACATTTTCAGGGGCAGATGTGGTCTCTGACCACAATCTATTGGTTATGAACTGTAGATTAAAACTGAAGAAACTGCAAAAAGGTGGGAATTCAAGGAGATGGGACCTGGATAAACTGACTAAACCAGAGGTTGTACAGAGTTTCAGGAAGAGCATAAGGGAACAATAGACAGCAATGGGGGAAAGGAATACAGTAGAAGAAGAATGGGTAGCTCTGAGGGATGAAGTAGTGAAGGTAGCAGAGGATCAAGTAGACAAAAAGACGAGGGCTAGTAGAAATCCTTGGGTTGCAGAAGAGATACTGAATTTAACTGACGAAAGGAGAAAACACAAAAATGCAGTAAGTGAAGCAGGCAAAAAGGAATACAAATGTCTCAAAAATGAGATCGACAGGAAGTGCAAAATGGCTAAGCAGGGATGACTAGAGGACAAATGTAAGGATGTAGACGCTTATCTCACGAGGGGTAAGATAGATACTGCCTACAGGAAAATTAAAGAGACCTGTGGAGAAAAGAGAACCACTTGCATGAATATCAAGAGCTCAGATGGAAACCCAGTTCTAAGCAAAGAAGGGAAAGCAGAAAGGTGGAAGGAGTATATAGAGGGTCTATACAGGGACGATGTTCTTGAGGACAATATTATGGAAATGGAAGAGGAGGTAGATTAAGATGAAATGGGAGATTGATACTGCGTGAAGAGTTTGACAGAGCACTGAAAGACCTAAGCCTTGGGAGAGCCAGTCCTCGCAAAACTCTACCATCTGGTGAGCAAGATGTATGAGACAGGTGAAATTCCCTCAGACTACAAGAAGAATATAATAATTCCAATCTCAAAGAAAGATGTGAAAGTTACGGAACTATCAGTTTAATAAGTCAGAGCTGCAAAATACTAACGCGAAGTCGACCTCGGGGAAGATCAGTTTGGATTCCGTAGAAATGCTGGAACACGTGAGGCAATACTGACCCTACGACTTATCTTAGAAGAAAGATTAAGGAAAGGCGAACCTACGTTTCTAGCATTTGTAGACTTAGAGAAAGCTTTTGACAATGTTGACTGGAATTCTCTCTTTCAAATTCTGAAGGTGGCAGGGGTAAAGTACAGGGAGCGAAAAGCCATTTACAATTTGTACAGAAACCAGAAGTCAGTTATAAGGGTCGAGGGACATGAAAGGGAAGCAGTGGTTGGGGAGGGAGTGAGACAGGGTTGTAGCCTCTCCCCGATGCTATTCAATCTGTATATTGAGCAAACAGTAAAGGAAACAAAAGAAAAGTTTGGAGTAGGTATTAAAATCCATGGAGAAGAAATAAAAACTTTGAGGTTCGCCGACGACATTGTAATTCTGTCAGAGACAGCAAAGGACTTTGAAGAGCAGTTGAACGGAATGGACAGTGTCTTGCAAGGAGGGTATAAGATGAACATCAACAAAAGCAAAACGAGGATAATGGAATGTAGTCGAATTAAATCGGGTGATGCTGAGGGAATTAGATTAGGAAATGAGACACTTAAAGTAGTAAAGGAGTTTTGGTATTTGGGGAGCAAAATAACTGATGATGGTCGAAGTAGAGAGGATATAAAATGTAGACTGGCAATGGCAAGGAAAGCGTTTCTGAAGAAGAGAAATTTGTTAACATCGAGTATTGATTTAAGTGTCAGGAAGTCGTGCCTGAAAGTATTTGTATGGAGTGATTAGATGGGTAGATCACATAACTAATGAGGAGGTATTGAATAGAATTGGGGAGAAGAGGAGTTTGTGGCACAACTTGACTAGAAGAAGGGATCGGTTGGTAGGACATGTTCTGAGGCATCTTGGGATCACCAATTTAGTATCGGAGGGCAGCATGGAGGGTAAAAGTCATAGAGGGAGACCAAGAGATGAATACACTAAGCAGATTCAGAAGGATGTAGGCTGCAGTAGGTACTGGGAGATGAAGAAGCTTGCACAGGATAGAGTAGCATGGAGAGCTGCATCAAACCAGTCTCAGGACTGAAGACCACAACAACTACAACAACAACAACAGGAACTGTCGATGACATGCTTCGCTCAGGCCGTCCAAGGGCTATTACTGCAGTGGATGACCGCTACCTAAGGATTACGGCTCGGAGGAACCCTGACTGCAACGCCAAAATGTTGAATTATGTTTTTCGTGCAGCCACAGGACGTCATGTTATGACTCAAACTGTGCGCAATAAGTTGGATAATGTGCAATTTCACTTCTGACGTCCATGGCGAGGTCCATCTTTACAACACCATGCAGAGCGTTACAGATGGACCCAACAACATGCCGAATGGACCGCTCAGGATTGGCATCACGTTCTCTTCACCGATGAGTGTCACATATGCCTTCTACAAGACAATCGTCGGAGACGTGTTTGGAGGCAACCGAATCAGGCTGAACGCCTTAGACACATAGTCCAGCAAGATGGAGGTTCCCTGCCGTTTTGGGGTGGCATTCTGTGGGATCGACGTACGCCGCTGGTGGTCATGGAAGTCGCAGTAATGGCTGTACGACACGTTAATGTATCCTCCGAGCGATAGTGCAACCATATCAGCAGCATATTGGCGAGGTATTCGTCTTCATGTACGACAATTCGCGCCCCCATCGTGCACATTTTGTGAATGACTTCCTTCAGGTAACGACATCACTCGACTAGAGTGGCCAGCATGTTCTCCAGACATGAACCCTATCGGACATGCCTGGGATAGATTGAAAATGGCTGTTTATGGACGACGTGTCCCACCAACCACACTGAAGGACCTATGCCAAATCGCCATTGAGGAATGGGACAATCTGTACCAACAGTGCCTTGATGAACTTCTGTATAGTATGCCACGACGAATACAGGCATGCATTAATGCAAGAGGTCGTATTAGAGGTACCGGTGAGTACAGCAATCTGGACCACCACCTCTGAAGGTCTCGCTATATGGTGGTACATCATGCAAAGTGTGGTTTTCATGAGCAATAAAAATGGCTGTAATGATGTTTATGTCGATCTCTATTCCAATTTTCTGTACAGGTTCCGGAACTCTCGGAACCGAGGTGATGGAAAACTTTTTTTGATGAGTGTATTACGTGATCAGTGTATTTCCACGCTCCTGAGCATATACTTTCTTTGAACGATTCTGCAAGGTTTTCGGCGGGATCGGGTGGCTAGCAGAAATATCTGACCATTAACTGAATTCACCAAGGCCGGCTACTTGTGCCCCGATAACTTAGCAGTCAGACTAAATTTTTGTCGACTGCTGACTCGTCCATTCGATATAGTTTCTTACTTCGTTAAATACTTCAGAACTTTCTACATCGTATATCATCCAGCTTTCGATTACGAGTGTAATTTGAACGCGACAGTTTTTCTTGGCGGGTGGTAAATTCAGGGAATTTGTTATGAATGCATCGGCAATTTGCTGTCAAAATTTCACATTCGAAGGGTTTACTTCACACACGATCTGATTTCACTGTCTGCGTGTCGACTGATGAGCGTTTATTAGAGGACCTCGAACCATTGTTTAGCCTAAAAAGCCCCACGTGTACTCCACAAGTACTTTGCTACAAATATACATGCTTGATGTGTGTAGTGCAGCCGGCCGTGGTGGCCGGGCGGTTCTAGGCGCTGCAGTCCGGAACCGCGGGACTGCTACGGTCGCAGGTTCGAATCCTGCCTCGGGCATGGATGTGTGTGATGTCCTTAGGTTAGTTAGGTTTAAGTAGTTCTAAGTTCTAGGGGACTGATGACCTAAGATGTTAAGTCCCATAGTGCTCAGAGCCATTTTTTGCGTAGTGCACACCTGATCTGTCAAGGAGAAACCTACAATTCTCCACCACAAAGCACAGGTCCACAAAGCTGAAGCCAAGATCGGCACATAAATGATGGAGCCCCTGATTGATACCCTCCACTCGGCTCCAAACCAAAGGCCCCAGTCAATTTTCGGCACGATACTGCAAACCGCATTCCGTGAGCAAGGTCAGCAGTTTTCCACCACTTCCGCCAGCTGCCTGTACGAAGAGAGGATGGACCCATAAACCAAGCGACAGGCGTCATTGGTACCGACGTGAGTCTCAACTGCACCCTGCACCCTTGCTAAGACTTATTCCACATCTCAGAGGATAGCGCGCTGAACACTGTTTCTCTAAAGTGCTCCATAACGCACCTAACACTGGAACTCCTGATAACTAGTAATCCCCCCCCCCCTCCACGTCTCTGTGTGCCTGCTCGGAACCTCCTCAAGAAGCGGCAATTTGTCCACTCCTAAGGTGAGTTAGACGGCCAGTCAGTACATTTAGTCTCCGCCTTGAGTGACAGCATACTCACTCCCCTTCTATTCTACTATTAAAACTCTAATGGAAGCATTAGGTAAAAAGATCCGTGCATATGAATGTGTGTGTGTGTGTGTGTGTGTGTGTTTGTGTTTGTGTGTGTATTCCACATCTCCTCCTAAAGCACTGGACCGATTTCAACCAAACTTCGTACGCGTGTACCTTACTGTCAGGCGACAATAGCTGTGGCGGTAAGAATCACCTACCTATCAAAGGGGTGAACGGAGGAGGAGTGAAAAAGAATCGTAGCCCACCACGCGAAAAGTCGCAGATTTTGTTCATCCAGTCTTTGATAATGATAACACTTAGCGACTTGCAACAAACTTCACACATAATTTCACACTTTTACGAAATTTTTCTCGCTGACATCTACAAAACGATGAACGGAAAAATGTTTATCGCTTACTACTTTCCTGCTGTTCATGCAGTAAATGTACAGCACGAGGCATGACATTATAATTTATTACATCGTTATTACTAACTGCATTCGCTACACATTTACAGATAGTACGCACATGTACCAATTAATGTGGGTGCAAAATGATATCATTGTACGACACTTAGTTAAAAGAATGTGACGTCATAAACAATGAGATACGTAAAAAATTGCCGCATCATGCTTGACGTTTAAATTTATTACTTCTTTGCTCCTAGTTCTATTCGCAGCAAGTTTCGAAGGCAGCATTCACATATGCCGCTGAATGTACCTACAATACTGTACCATTGAACGACATATAGTTCAGGAGATATAACATCATACACATTAAGCAGAAGGCCAGACGCTGTGTGGTAAGGGCGTTGACGCGCAGCTATAAATAAATACGCACTTTAGCAACGCCGGATTTCTCCGCTAGTAAAAGATAAAAACGAATCTTGTTGTCTTTTAGACGAGGATTTACACTAACAAACTTGTTAAAAATACAAACACAAACTACTAGAAAAAAATGAGCCTGTCACTGACATTAGTTCACTGAATTCTGACACACAAGCATCTATACTATGCGATCAAAAGTATCCGGACAACCCCAAAATATAGGTTTTTTGCATTAGGTGCATTGTGCTGCCACCGACTGCCAGGTACTCCATATCAGCGACCTCAGAAGTCATTAGACACCGTGAGAGAGCAGAATGGGGCGCTCTGCGGAACTCACGGACTTCGAACGCGGTCAGGCGATTGGGTATCACTTGTGTCATACGTCTGTACGCGAGATTTCCACACTCCTAAATATCCCTAGGTCCACTGTTTTCGATGTGATAGTGAAGTGGAAACGTGAAGGAACACAGCACAAAAGCGTACAGGCCGACCTCGTCTGTTGACTGACAGACTGCCGACAGTTGATGACGGTCATAATGTGTAATACGCAGACATCTACCCAGACCAACACGCAAGAATTATAAACTGCATCAGGATCCACTGCAAGTACTAGGACAGTTAGGCGGGAGGTGAGAAAACTTGGATCTCATGTTCGAGCGGCTGCTAATAAGCTACACCTCACACCGGTAAATGCCAAACGACGCCTCGCTTGGTGTAAGGAGCGTAACCATTGGACGATTTAACAGTGGAAAAACGTTGTGTGGAGTGACGAATCATGGTACGCAATGTGGCAATCCGATGGCAGAGTGTTGGTATTACGAATGCCCGGTGAACGTCATCTGCCAGCGTGTGTAGTGCCAACAATAAGATTCGGTGGCGGTGGTGTTATGATGTGGTCGTGTTTTTTATGGAGGGGGCTTGCACCCATTATTGTTTTGCGTGGCATTATCACAGCACAGACCTATATTGATGTTTTAAGCACGTTCTTGCTTCCCCACTGTTGAAGAGCAATTCGGGGATGGCAATTGCATCTTTCCACACGATCGAGCACTGTTCATAATGCACGGCCTGTGGCGGAGTGTTTACACGACAATAACATCCCGGTAATGGACTGGCCTGTACATAGTCCTGCCCTGAATCCTATAGAACATCTTTGGGATGTGTTGGAATGCCGACTTCGTGCCAGGCCTCATCGACCGACATCGATACCTCTCCTCAGTGCAGCACTCGGTGAAGATTGGGCTGCCATTCCCCAAGAAACCTTCCAGCACCTGAATCAACGTATGCCTGCGAGAGTAAAAGCTGTCATCAAGGCTAAGGGTGGGCCAACACCATATTGAATTCCAGCATTACCGATGGCGGGCGTCACGAACTTGTAAGTCATTTTTCAGCCAGTGTCCAGAAATTTCTGATCACACAGTGTACGAATAACCGTAACCTGATGAACGTCACTTGAAGTAGTGACCAAAACCTGTGTATATCATTTTACAATATGACGCGGTCTACAACTCGGAAGAAATTTTCAGAAATTTCGTGATGCATGATGAAATCCGTTTTCGATTGTCGGGCTACACAAACGAACAAAACTTTAGGTCCTGGACGCCTACCAGTACTTATCAGGTTCAAGAACGACGACTTCATAGCGCGAAGTCACTTTAGGATGTGCGGTGACTGCACAGAGTACCACTGCTATTTGTCTCTCTTTTTTTTTCAACTTGTATGAAGAGATTATTAGATTGCTACTTTGCAACAATTCGTAAAGTAGCCGATAGGCCATAAGAATACCTCATATGCTGTCATTACGGTTCAAACAGTACAGTGTAACTACTCACACAATTAGAAGTTTTCCAAAGCACCTTTGTTTAGTACCGCCAACTGGCCACTGTGATCACTCGAATTATCAGTGTGCAATATTTTTCTGTGCAGTTGCTTGAATTCTGTATAACTGCAGTGTGGTTGATTCAACAAGATGGTGAATCAAAACACATAAACATACTATGGGACAGCCTGATGCCTCCACGGTTTCTGTCAGCATAGCAAAACACACGAGGGAATTTTCCAGTACAAGAGGAGTAGGGCAGGGCTACCCTGTCTCCGCATAATTATTTGTAACAGTCATGGAGATTTATGTTTCTAAGATTGTTTAAAAAGAAAGAGGAATTAAAATAAATGGGGGAAAGACTCACTAATTTGAGCTTTGCAGACGGTAAGTAGTCTCAACAAACAATATGGTGGAACTGCAGTCCTATACAAAGGACTTGTCAGATAGTTGCGAAAAGTGGGTCTTAAGATAAATCTGTCCAAAACAAATCATATGCCCAACAAGTGGGTAACAATGAGACTAAAATTTCGAATCAAGAATTGTCTTAAAGTATATTAACGACTATGTTTAACAGGGACAGTTAATTGATACCTAACGAGACTTAAAACCTGAAATTTTTGACTGAGTGAAGCTGGGTTGAACGGTTTATGGAAGAAACGCAACCGTTTTTAAATCTAATATGATAACAAACTATAAAAAATTGTTTTCGAACAGTGAGTCCGTCCCATATTAACATATGGCTGTCATACTTGGATTTTAAGGAGTTTATCAAAAGAAAACTACAAACAACTCAGTGAGCTAAGGAAAGTTCGCTCCTAGAGCTCATTAAGAAAGATCTGGAAAAGGAGAAGACATGAGAGCAATAATGGATATTCAGGACGTTGTGGAAAGGGTTAAGGCTCCAAAATGGAAATTGGCAGAACATATTGCTCGAAGAAATGACGGCAGTACTATAATGGAGTCCTGCGGAAGACAAAGACCACAAGGCAGACCACTCGAGCGTTGGGATAAAGACCTGAAGAAAGTTGCAGGTTTCAACTGACAGAGGGCAGCAAGACACAAAGAAACCAGGAAACAACTACTGAGTTGTATTTTTGTTACCTTAAGGTGAAAGGGATTACGCATTATAAATGTTGAATTCGTATACGGAAAATTATTAAAGATTTTGTTACAACCTGTCACAGCTTGAGTGAGACTCTAGAAAGTTAATGGCTTGAGCAGACATTGATGGTACCTGATAGGGCGCTAAAAGCATGAGGTACTTTTATGGTTCTTAGCTTGTAGAAATGGCATGTTTGGAATTGGAAACAATTGACGGCAGGCCCATCCCTCAGTAAATCTTGCTGGGCAGGTCCACAGCCTGAGTGAGTAGACACACTTCTGGACACTTCAGCATCAGCAGACAACACGGCTGGACATCGAAAAATTAGAGGGGTATACGAGTAATAAAATGCATGAAAATTCGCTTCAGTAGTATTAGCAAAGGCATAGAGTAGTACAAAAGTTAGTATTTAGTATTGGGAGAAGTCTGGTTGTTTGATGGAGGTATAGAGGTAGCGCCAGCGAAAAATTAGAGTGCTTGACAGGTGTAGAACTAACCAAAAACACGTGCACACACAAACAGAGACACCTTACACCAAATAATTTACGTCCATACAGTGTTAACAGGGCCCTGCAGTCATTAAATTCACTTATGAATTTGCGTCCTTAGAGAGAACCGGGCTGCGGCCAGCTGACGCACCTTCTTCACACAGCCCGGTCGTCTACCGGTGCAGACACAGGAACCTCAGAAGCCAGCACAGACAGCAGGACACCACAGCGCGCCCAAAGCAACGCCCTAGTGGCCAACGACCCATCAGGCCGCTATTGGAGGGACTAGCAAGTCGTGTGTCACCACAGTCGGCGTGCATGCCGAGCCTAACTGAGTCAGCAGGCTGCCGAGAGGGACATGTCCTGTTGACAGCAGGTGAGCTAATCCGATGTCCCATGTCAGCACATGCTTTCCAATTTAGAGGTGAACGGGGACAACAGGGCTGCCCCACATCCCGCTAATGCTGAATGGATTTCTACGCCAGGGGGTGGGTTACACATCAAATGCAATGCTGTCATGCCAGTCATGATGGCTAACTGCTGCCTGAACAGCATGACACCAAGGGTCCACCTGCGGTAGGTAAGCTGCCCAAGATGCCGGGTGCTGCCCAGACACCAGATGCTACGAGAAGAGAGGAAACGCCAGAGATGTCTGCCGCCACTTCTGCCACGTCATGCGCTGAATGAGAGGCTATTCCACTCTGGCGCAAATTGCTGTTCTTCAGTCCTGCCAGTCAGAGTTTCTGTGAGTGCATAAGTGCCATGTTTTCAATTCGTGTGACAATTTCATTTGCAAAATTTGTCTCCCCAGGGACCTTTGCGGAGGGAGAGATAGGATACCTTTCGGTAATATCATTATGTAATATGTATTTGTGTTTTTGTATGTATGAACTGAACTCTTGATTGTGACATATATGTTTGTTCTGCACACTTATTAATGCCCTGATTATGTGCCTGTATTTGTTTTCATGTCATAGAAAATAATACACAAATTTACACAACTTAGGTAATAAGACAAACAGATTACACATGCGATTTCCTTGTTCATTGCGAATGTATGTGTTTGATGAATGAGACCAAATTAGTGATAGAGCAGAGGTAAATCAGTGAGCAGAGAATAGTTCATACTCCAGAACATTGAAAATGTTTAGGAACATTTGACATCTCTTACCTCAGGTTATGGTGTGACTGTGTATATTTCTTTGCTGCAAGGCTTTTAACCGCCCATCAAATGTTTATTGGAAATCTGTAACGTAGCAATGACCCCTGGGTCTAACATAATTCATACTAATCACAGCAAAGATTGTATGTACTCTTGCTGGCTTGCAACTTCATGTGAGTGAATGACCCCTGGAATGAATGAGGCCAAGCTATGATCTGTTTTAGCCATGGGCACTCCTGATGGGCAAAGTTAACTTTTTTCACGTATGTATCGGTTATCAGGATGAGATTCTCCTACTATTTTCAATGGTTTCCTGTAGTTCGTGTCATACTAAACAAAATTGAAGTGAGACAGTACCCATGCAGAAATCAATGGCAGGTAGAGGGTAGTGAGAGAGGAGAAGTTATTCTCTCACATATTTTTCGTATATGGAAAATTATTAAAGATTTTGTTACAACCTGACACACCTTGAGTGAGACTCTAGAAAGTTAATGGCCTGAGCAGATCCATAGGGTGCTAAAAGCATGAGGTATTTTTATGGTTCTTAGCTCATAGAAACGCCATGTTTGGAGTTGCAAGCAATTGGCGGCGAGCCTATCCCTCAGGAAATCTTGCCGGACAGGCCCACAGCTGTACAGGACAGACAGAGCAGCCTCTTCTTGAAACAGGTCTCCAGCAGAACAATGCCGCTATACCTGCATTGGCGGCAGCCAAAGGCTGGGCTGGGGGCGGCAGATTTAAGACACGCATCGATGCAGTGGGGTCGTAAGCAGGGAATTGTGTGCAGACCCGTGCGTAATAAAAGTTCACAAGTTATCGTGTTTGCTGATAGTGCAAATAGTGCTGTGATCCACTTCCATAGGCCGCCTCGGATGTATGAGAAACTCCAGTGTCTGAGAAATAGAATCTTTATTACACCTCATAGCTAGCACTAACAAGCTCCAAGGCACAGGCGATTTACATAAAGATCTTTAAGATTGTATCTGTTTACTTGTTGGCACAGGAAACGACGCAACTTCAGAGAAAAACATCTTCCCCCTCTGCGAAAACTTAAAAAAGTCGGTAATTGGCGATTTTCCATAGACGCAGGTTTCTCAACTCTTGCCCTGGTTCGACAAGAGTTTGTGCTATCGTGTGGGAGAGGAGATTTAGCGCCTCTAGAGCCCTATGATTGGATCAAGACGGCGTCAAGGAGGTGTCGTTCGTGAACTTTGCGGGAAAAGGGATTTTTTTTCTGAAGGGGTGAGAGGCACGCAGGGGCTGGACTTTGGTCTACTAAGAGGACCAGTTATGACTCGCCCACTGAAGGGGGGAGCAGGCCGCTCGTGATTGGCACAACATGAATCTGCTCGGTCATGTACTCGCTCCATGTCTGATGTCTAGACTCAGGACATACGAATACCCGAGAATGGTCCTTCTCTTCTGATATACCACCTAGCCTTGCCTTGCTGAAATGTACAAATCCCACGCCTCTCTGTCATACAGCTACCGGAAAATAATTTGAGAGAAGTTTTGTTCCGACCTTCATAAGTGGGCGAAATCAGCCATTGCAAACGTGAAATGCTGGTATATTAATTACATGTATAACCGCCAGAATGTTGAACGCAAGCACGCAGATGTGCATTCATCGTGTTGTACAGGTGTTGGCTGTCACTTGTCAGTTTGTAGGATGGAATTCCATCTCTGTACCATTTGGTTGGTAAATACAGGGACGGTTAATGCTGGTTGTGGATGACGCTGGAGTGTCAGCCAATGATGTTCCATATGTGCTCGATTTGAGACAGATATTCTGATCGAGCAGGCCAAGAAAACATATCGGCACTCTATAGAGCATGTTGGGTTACATCAGCGGTATGTGGGAGAGCGTTATCCTGCTGGAAAACACCCCATAGAGTGCTGTTCATGAACGGCAGCACAAGAGCTCTAATCACCACACTGACGTACAATTTTGCAGTTAGGATGTGTGGGATAACCACGAGAGGGCTCCTGCTGTCACACAAAATAGCATCCCAGACCATAACTCCAGGTGTAGGTCCAATGTGTCTAACATGGCCCCTTCGAACAAACACACAACCATCACTGGCACCGAGGCAGAACCAGTTTTCACCACAAAACACAACAGACCTCCACCCTGCCGTCCAATGAGCCTTCGGTTGTTAACACTGCAGTTGCCGATTGGTGGTAGTTCAGGGTCAGTGGAATGCACGCTATAGGGTATCTGGCTTGGAGCTGTCCTTGAAGTATTGGAGTTGTTGCAGTTCGTTGTGTCACTGTGCTGCCAACTGCTGCACAAATTGCTGCTGCAGATGCAGTATGGTGCGCCAGCACCATACGACGAACACGACGGTCTTCCTTCTCTGTAGTGCCACATGGCCGTTCGAAGCCTAGTCTTCTTGCAACCATACATTCTCGTGACCACCACTGTCACCAATCATGTACAATGGCTACCTTCCTGCCAAGTCTTTCTGCAGTGTCGCAGAAAGAACATCCAGTTTCTTGTAGCCATATTACATGACGTCGTTCAAACTCAATGAGGTGTTGATAACGGCACATTTGTTGCTTTGAAGGCATTCTTGATTAACATCAACTAACGACGTCCAATTTCAAAGGTAACTGACGCTCACGATCGTTGCAGCATATATTTAGAGCAAACTTGGTTTGCATTCTCATAGTGACGCCACTAGCACTATTCTTACGTTGCTGGTGTGAAATTTTAAGACATCATGTTTCAGATGTGAAAACACGCCTATTTGTTTATAATTTGTTGTTATAATATTGTTTCATTTATACTATCATGCTAATCTTATGGATCTCAGCAAGGCATTTGAACCTGTCATCCATAGTATGTTAGGAAATTTCTAGTGCTATGGTTTTAGAGGCTCAGAGCTGTCTCTGAACACATCATACCTGAGTGACAGAAAACGAATTGAGCAGGTAAAAAATTTGAGTTTAAATGTCCTGGATATCAAGCAGGATGTGACACAAATTTGTAGTGTTTGGGGCTTTACTTTTCATAATATATGTAAATAACTTGCCTAGCATCATGTTGTGTAGATCCACACTGTATCCAGATGATATCACTTTCGTTACAGCTGGGAAAAACTTAGGAGTATTAAAGCACGAAAGCAACACTCATCTCAGAGCAGCCAGTAAGTAGTTGCAAATCGACAAATTGCATATTAAACAGGTTAAAACTGTAAATATCCTCTTTAGTTTATGCATTAAGGATGACAACAATGATTGTACTTCAGCTAAGCTGCTTTGGATTCATCTTGACTCAGCATTAACATGGAATAGTCATACTGATTATATCTACACTAACTTAGCATGTGTGACATATTTGTTAGGTAAACTAAGTTCTTGTGTTAATGGCAAGTTATTACTCAATGGACAAAAGGCTTTTTTCCACACCTACTTGACATGTCATTTTTAATGCAGGAATTCGCTTGGAGCAAAACAAATTCTCATTTGGCTAATAAAGGCAATCAACTGTATCTGTGGATTCAGACATAATGTCTTGCTGAACACATTTAAAAAAAATACTAAGTTACATACAAAAGAAAACCAACACAGTCACAATCTGTCCATCACCATAACACACACCTAAAACCGCAGACTGACATCACTGTTGCTAGACTTAAGAAAATTCAAGATAGTTACAGATACATGGGGTAAAACTATTTAATGTGTTGCCAGTGCAGGCACACAATGTGTCACCAAGTATGTTTAAAAATGTCACACAGACATGGCTTGGAGAAAAAGCATTTTATACAATAGAAGAGATCAAAATGTGCCCTAAAGATGATCTTAAGTGCTATAATAGTTTCACTTAGATTAAATTTACAGAAGTTAATATGTTGAATATATATTGCACATGGTGATGGACAATTTATGTATCTTGCAAGGCAATAATGATCTAAACTACATTTTACACCATGTGGCAGACAGTTTTAATATATATATCAGTTCCGTTTATCATGTCATAGAGAGAGTGACGTACTTTGTTAGTGGTTTAGGAATCAATGTCATAGAGTGGCCATCTGTCGAGGAAAGAGCACAAATTAAGGTCAATTTCTGGGGAAATAGGATGTGAGGTGCGACTGGGGCATACGACGGGACTCTTATTAGTACAGACCTACAGACAATGCCCTGTCCTCTGCCACCACGACGCTCGCGCGAAAATGTCCACGAATTCGGTGTCGCTATACTGTGGCACCACAAGCTAGAAATAATTAACGGCTTTTTGCCTTTTGGTGCGATGTAACTCTTCATACTCCTTATTATTCGACAAAAACATCGGACTCTGATTCGCTGGATGTCTGGAATGAAAGGCAGTTATAAATTTTACATTTCAACCAATTCTAATTGTTTGTACTTCTGCAAATAAAGGATAGTTTAAAGGAATAAGTAAAATGGATACCTTACTATTAACAATGAAGTGTAAATATGAAATAACTGGACCCAGGACCTGCAATAGCTTTGAAAAGATTCAGAGACATGCCATAAACAAAAGAAGTTACATGAACCGTGAGCTGTACAATACTCCCACTCAAACTCAGCACATATGTGAATTTGTCAGCTTGGCAGTGGGTGAAATCCCAGTGCACAGGGCTCATCAGCAGACCAAACTAACATTCAGTTACATATAAGTTTCAAAACTTAAACACCTGGAAACTGAAGGTTCACCAAGTGAAGCCACATGGTTCCCACTAACATAGGAACTTGCTAACTTGTGTTAGCTGATCAGTATATAATTAACCATTAAACTTTATGTGACCTTGTGAACAGTTTACAGATCCTAATTTTAACTATCGAACTGTTTTAATCTCCCTGTTTACATATAGAATTCAGAAATTCACAAGAAATTTTAGTTTTCTACTGTGGTACTACCATTTCCTGTAATATTGGCATAAACAATATAGAAGTTCTAATCACTGTTTGTTTCAATGAAGACCTAGGAAAAATTCATAACAGGCATACTATATGAAATTTGGTAATTTTCCAGTAATGGGAAAGAAACATGTTTCATGTTATAATTAATACCCAACATCTGCATCTCGTTTCACTAAACAGTGTTATTGCTATATTTGTCTGATAAAAAATTTTTGCTATGAGATTATCAAAAGTAGTTTCCCTCAAGATTCATGTGTTATACTATTTGTCATTTCACTTTCCTAATTTGCCAAGAACATTTTATTGAAAGTCATCTGATTCTCCAAAGTACTGCTGCTGATTGGAAAACATGAAGAACTCTTAACAGTTCCTTTGGAGAGACACAGATTGAAGGAAGGTGCCCTGTTTATTACCTAACTGTTTCAGTTATTTGGAGAAAAGAACAACAACAAAAACAACATTGTTCAACAGGAAGCACGAAATGAAGGAAGACAGAGGCTGGAAGCAGATGATTTGAGAGCAGTAATATCTGAAAGAGTACAAACAGTTTTTGTCTTAGAAGAAAAGTTAAGTTTACATGAGTACGCTGATTTCATGAACAAGATTGAATATATTTCAGTAAGTAAACAGTGGAGTAAAATTATGAAAGAAGACTATGTGCTGTATATATTTTTTTGGTTTTAATGAAGCCCCATATAATGTAATGTACCTATCAGTTGACCAAAACGTTAAATTATATATGAATGGTGTAGAGATTATTGCCAGCACACTTGATAGTGTTAACAAGGTAAACGAGATTGAAAATGTGCACATATTTAGTCACTGGCAAAAAAAGTAATTTACACATACCTGTCACTCATTCACTGTTCAAAGGAATGCCAATTGAACAAGTTATGAAAAAGGTTGTTCCATTCAGAAGGAATGAACTAAATTGTATCTCCAACCCAAGGCTAATCATACTTTTGAGCTTGAGTGTTTCGTTCTTTGCTCTACATTGTATACCAAATTGCCACATGCTTGTAAATTTTTGAGATCATATGGTATTGTTATTATGCCACATTCAAACTCTTTGCAAAAGCTTAGCTGAAATATCAATATTCATCCTTAAAATCCTAATTTTTTAAAATCATTTGATGGTTGAAGTCTGATGTTTTTGTTACTTTAGTGTTAGATGAAATTCACACAAAATCAAATCTGGAATATAAAGGAGGAAATATTGCAGGTATGACTCTAGATACAGGTGACATAGCAGCCAATGTGCATGTGTTTATGATTCAAAGGATTATTTGTCCATTCAAGAAAGTTGTACATATTTTTGCTGTCAAGAAATTAAATGCTTAAAGCTTATTTAATGTGCTAAGGACAGTAGTGATAGGTGTGGAAAAGGCTCTAAATTTGTTTCACTACTTGCAGATAAAAACAGAAAATCTGTAACATATTTTACAAAGCCACTGCACTATACTGTGAATATTTTTAAGACCATACAAAACAACTGGATAAATCTAAGAATGACAGGCAGACATTTTGCTATCCAGATTTTGATACTCTGATGCTGTCAGATATGCATCTTTTGTTGCAGTTAGGGAAATGTATGAAATAGTCAGAAGCTTCTAAAATATGGCTATGGTCTCTCAGTTAAAGGTCTTTGGAGAGACAAAATGTTAAACTTGTTACCCAAGTGTTCAACAAGTATGTTGAAAGTAATTTGGTGGAGTCAGGGCCATATATGGCTTAATGCAGGTAACTGAGTACTGCTGTGGAGAACTGAATGTGGTATATCCTGCCAGGCAAATTTCAAAGCGATTCACTAGAAGCAAGATTTGCACATCTCAGAACTAATTGTGCACCCACATAGAAGGCTCAAAATTGTACAGATGAAAGTTGATGATTATGATGTTGATGATGATGGTGATGAGAATCCTGAGAATATGTGTGTGACGATTGTGATTCATTTTGTATCTGTATGTATCTGTACCAGTAGTAATGATTCAAAACAGACCTGCCAGTATTAACATACATAGATGGTTTATGTTGCCACTAATTACTAAGTAAAATTAATTGATTAAGAGTGCACAGATTTCCTGATATTTGACAAGTATATGACATCTGGTGTACAGTTTAGGTTAATTAGCCACTTAGACAGATGAAGTTAAAATTCCCACATGCAGTTCGTGTGCTAATAGTTTCATACATATATGTCACTCTCCAAAAGTTACTCATGAAAAGTTCCTTTATGAAATTACAAAAATCAGAGAGCAGTAGCAGCTGAACTTATTTACAGAACAGCCATAGCTAACGAAATATTACATGAAAATTGCTGCCATCAACACAAGACATTGGTATGAAAATTATGCGGTGTGCTGTAATTACAGTATTCAGCAATTACTGCAAAAAGAAAAATAATGAGATTGAAGGGGTTACACAGAAAGCATCAAAAAAAGAAAACTTGAGACATTCTGTCACAATTTAAAATTAATGACTTCTTATGTTTAATCTGCATTGGTTACTTTCCTTGTTCCTGGCACATCCTTGGAAAAACTCCCTTTGTTTATTAACAAGTCAGTCAGGATTAAATTGTCTTGGCACAAAAACGCAATGTGTGCAGTTCTTAATGTGGTAAAGATATAAATGTCTTGTCATATTCTGACATCATATGTGTTTCACTACCTCAGTTATGTGAAGTAGACAAAGAAAGGCTTAATAGTTTTGTAACACTTGGACTTGAGAGGTCTTTGGTTGGTTAAAATTTCTCACTATAAGTGATAATAGGCCTACTTTTAGAACTCCTTTAAAAAGTGCTTATCCTCAAAATCAGAATGAACTTCAAATTGTCAGGTTTTTTAAAAGAGAAAAAGCACTTTTTAGTTTCAGATAGCAATAGAGAGGCATGTGTTACAAAGAAGGTAACTTGCAGAGAGTTTCAAAAGCGAAGTAAAGAAAGCCTCAGTGATTTGGCCACATTCTTACATCTGATGGTCCTTGGTTGTTGTTTTTATTACTTACTACATTACCTTGATAAGCATTTGTTAAATTGGTTTAAGGAAAAAATAGCCCCGAATACAATATGGTAAGAAAGAGTCTTGTGTTCAGGGATGTCTTTGTTTAATAGAAAGTAACATGTTGTAGAGTGTTTCAAAATGGGTCGTAACAACAGGCTCAATTTTTTGGACACATTCTGATGTCTGACCTTTGTTGTTTTGCATTCTTCATTAAGGGAGATACTCATAGAAATTCTCAAAAAGAGTTCCTCATCTCATTTGAGTAAACTTAGTCAGTAAGGAAATGTACTCTTGTTACTTTAGGGGAAAAGGAAAGTGAGAGGCTTTTGCCAACTACTACTGTGTTCCAGAAATGTATTTGTTGTGTAGTGCTCTGAAAATGGTAAGTTCAGTTGATTCCTCAGCTCCTATGATGCCTCTGAATATTATTGGAAGAAAGTTTCGCTCTTTAATAGAGGCCTAAGACTGAAGGAATAAAAGTTTTAAAGCTAAATCATCTTCTGACAACTGCAAGAAAGTCACAAAGTTCTTCAATTGATTAAAATTATCACAAGGGCATTTTTCAGGAAATTTTCACCTTGTTCCTTTCTTATTTCAGTTCAGTAACACAAGTTGCGGGTATATGTAATTAGCATTTCATTATGAATTTTTCTGCTACTGTTTACAAGAAACATTTGGTATTTGGTTCGAAAATGCATTTAAACTGTAGGAGACATATGTGACAGTACCGTGTAATTGAGACTACAGGATGAACACGAGTTAATTAGCTTTCTTTTTTTTTTGTATAACTGACAGGCGAGCGTTAGCATCAGGCGCGTCTATACAGAAGTTTCCTTGGGCTGCTGAGTGTGATGTTACTTAATCTGCTGGGCAGCCTTGTTTTTCAGGGGTGCCGGTTTGAGACGCACTCGTCCACATCATTTTGGCTCATGTCTGTGTGGTTGTAGACCACAAAGTTGTGTGTTACGGATCCCCGCTACCACGTTGCAACTGCAGTTTCTCATTTGAGAGTTGAAATGTGTCAGCACTTGCGTAGTCTGTGACGTCACGCGTGAGTCTGAGCTCAAGGCCGACTAGCATTGCGTCTCACTGCTCAGTACTTCTGTATGGTTTCGAAACGACGTAGTACGTTTATTTACCTGGTAATGTTCTCGTCTTAAGCTAGTTGCAATTTAAGAGGTTTTCATTCCACTCCATTTGCTTTTATTTGCGAAGTTTCGCGTCTTAAGTTTACTGCAGTTTAAAAGAAATTTTTCGGCAGGAGCGTTTAGCATATATCTATAAAGCATTTCTTGTAGTCATTGTTGCCTCTTCCTCTTGTCTACATGCTCTAAAATGCACTCTTTTTTTCCGTCGTTCATAACGAAGGTTGGAATCTGAAAAAATATAGTTTCACAGGCACTGACTGTGGAACAGGTGAAACTGCAGTTCCATTACTTTTGTGGAATTTACGGAAGTTAGTGCAAAAAATCACCACAAAAGAAAAGTGAGTCTATGAAAGCCAATAAATCGCTAAAGGTAAATGTGCAACCACGTTTTTTTTCTTTGAGTCTATCTTCCGTCAACAACGTAGAAAAAAGCAGTGGATTTCAAAACATGTACAGAAGAAATGGTTCAAATGGCTCTGAGCACCATGGGACTGCTGAGGTCATCAGTCCCCTAGAACATAGAACTACTTAAACCTAACTAACCTAAGGACATCACACACATCCATGCCCGAGGCAGGATTCGAACCTGCGACCGTAGCGGTCTCGCGGTTGCAGACTGTAGCGCCTAGAACCGCACGGCCACTCTGGCCGGCATGTACAGAAGAGGAACCACCAATGAACACAGGCGATTCTTTTTAAATCCACACAAAACATGCCTGGTGAGAAAGTTCTATTAAATTTGAATAGTTGCATATGGGGTGCAGGCATGAAATAATCGAAACTGATTAATGATTGCTGCTTGAATAATTTAAAAAAATTAATAGGAAAGAATAACGGAAAGAAACTGTACAGTACACATATCCTGGGTTAACTTCAACTGGCACTAATATCAACAGACTTTCATTGTCAATACATTTAAGACCAATATTCATTATTTAAAGTTACGTATTTCTTCTCAGTGGTTGCATTACGCATAGAGCTGATTATGAAAATACTAATGCACAGTCGCCGCTCTGCTGCTCACACGAATTCTTCTTGTCTGCTTCCATCCTCTTGATGCAGGATTCTCTGGATGGGCGAAATGATGAACAGATGAGTGTTATACGTGTAAATACATATAGAAATAAACTAGGTCTTTCTAATAACTTTTATAACACTTTTTGATATATGGTTGGAATACAGATTTTTGAACAATACTGGCACCACGGAGCTAGTCATATGTCCAGTGTCTACAACTTATAGGAAGATACAGAAATTAATAAATTGGAGAGCATATCTCTTCCTTTTTTTGTTTTGTATCACAACTTTATTGCTGGCACAAAATAACTTGTTACTTTACCGTTGATTATATGTGGCTTACATGTATAAAAAGAAAAGAATGAAGAAAAAATAATATGATCCATTACAATTGCCCCCCACTGTGCACTGACGTCATACAGAGGTGCACAGTGTCTGAGCTTATTTCCCTTTTCGAGGGTTGATAACCATGGGGTTATCTGGTATGAACCATAGCTTTTACTTTCGACCATTGGAGTTATCCTGTATGGTCATCAATTTGTATTGGCTTGTCAGCTTCTTATGTAAGTTTTCTCTCATAACACAGTCCTTGCTGTAAGGACATTGTTGTCAGTCAGTATCTGCCCATTGTTTAGCTTGTGAAGTGTGCATGCACAGCTTGATGACCGTTTTCGTCCCAGTTCGCACTCACATGTTAAACACAAGGACCAGAGTGTCCATGTCGTGCGTTTACAGTAGCTTTCACTGCACAGATTCGTGAAGCTTGTGTTCAGTGACATGATTCTTTGTGAAATCTTCGATGAGGTGACAACTTGTTTCTATATCAGTGGCCCAAGGAATTTATTTCACCTCATCGCTCTCACTTATTGAGTGGGTACACCAGCCATACAGCCGACATCAATCAACAAAGTAAGTTTCTTGCCACTTTTACGACGTTCTCGAGCCCAGAAAATTACTGTCATCTTTAGTTTATCACGTGCACACCCATGTGTACCACACACACACTTAACACTTTACAACCAGGTTTTGTATGTTTTTGCACTTTGTTTTTGAGCATCTTTCATACAGCTGCATTACATAAAGTTTCTATAGTGTCTTTTCCACATACTATACTCATACCAAAAAAATACAAACACAATTACAAAATACCCTTATCCTATTCATTTGTTGACATGCCATTATCGTTGCTTATATACATTATAGTCTGCTTGTCGTTTTGTTTTAGTACATTGTGTCAAATTACAATTTTGTTATCTTGTTCATTTCCTATTATATGATTACATTTTTTACTCTTGTTTGGTTTTACATTCTTTACATAACATTCATACAATAATAGAGTCTGTTTTTCTTTATGGCGTAAACTGACAAACATTTCATTTCAATTTACAGTGGCTTCTTGTCGAAGTATATTTATCAGTTTCAAAGAATTAAAGAAGTAAACAATAGTCGCTACAATAGATACTACGTGCCACTCAGATAACTATTACTCACGCAGACAAAGTTGGCACTCAGAGCATTGGCTGATGGGAACGACTGTAAATTCATTATGCAAAAGTATATGAAATACAAATTATTAATTTTTGGGGATCTAAACATAGACATTAGGAAAATAGCAGCCAGAAATGTTAATTTAGTAAATATGTTAAGATCCTATAATCTCTTTTGTGCTAATGAAAGTCCTACAAGACATCTCTCATGTCTTGACAATCTAATAAAAAGTATATACAAACATGATTTTGAGCTAGGCTTATTTACTATCGATTACCTGTTGGACCATAGAGGTATATGGGTGAAACTAATTACCGAAAAACTAAAAGAAGACCAGGAACAAACTCAGTGTGTGAGACTATTTACAAATAGAAATATTAGTAAGTGTAGAGAAGAACTTAAATCTGTACATCAGAATACTGTTATACATTCCTCCAGAAATGTTGATGATCCCTTAGCAGATTCCTCAAAATCATTTCTGAAAACTTCCATACATGCTGTCCACTGGTTAAAAAACAAAAAGTCAGGAAACCTAGCCACTCAACTTTACAGAACTGGTTCTCACCTCAATTACGAAAACTAGGACTATTGGTAATTACTTGTCATGATAAGGTCTAAAAGGGAGCAGTAGATAAAGAAACTGACAAAAATCTGAAAAAAATACAGATCTGAAATTAAAATGGCCAAGTGTAATGCAAATGGTGA
Source organism: Schistocerca americana (assembly GCF_021461395.2). NCBI lineage: Eukaryota > Metazoa > Arthropoda > Insecta > Orthoptera > Acrididae > Schistocerca > Schistocerca americana. The sequence goes on along the minus strand of NC_060120.1, from coordinate 463,256,889 downwards.
TTTCATTAAAAAATCCCACAATAAATGTAAGGCTGCATGGAAAGTAATAAAGACAACACAAATGCTCCTAACATCACTGCTGACGATTTCAATCACTTTTTTGTCAAGTCTGCAAATCTTAGCCTCTCAACACAGGGCAACACATACAACTATTTCTCACCCCACATCTGAAAGAAATTTTCAACAAAACATTACAAACATAGTGTCAGGTTGTAAACAGAGAGAAGTACAAGTAATTGATGTAATTAAAGCAACCTCCAAATTAGGATACTCCAGATCTGAAGATGTTAATGGCCTGTCAAACTTTGAAATTAAAAAAATTGTAGATATCATATCATATCCTCTTCTCATACTGATAAACTGGAAGACAGTTGTCACACCATTTTGCAAAAAGGGTGACAAGTCCTGTATCAATAATTGTAGACCAATTTCACTTGTGCCCATTCTCTCAAAAATAATAGAATATTGCATATTGCAGCAAATATGAATACACCTATCAGACAATAACAAATTAAATGATTCTCAGTATGGTTTTAGGTCAAACTTATCAACATTCAAAGCAGTTGAAAACCTTATCTCTTTTGCACTAAGCTCATTCGAGTGAGAGCTATCTGCTGAAGCCACTCAAATTGATTTCAGTAAGGCTTTTGACTCAGTTAACCTCAAATTATTATTAAATAAACTATGTTGCGATGGAATAAAACACTTGCAACTCTCACTAATTAATCATACCTCAGCAATAGGAAACAAAGCATAATAGCCAAAAGTCACAGACTCTAAGTATAAAATGAGGTGTTCCTCAGGGCTCAGTGCTTGGCCCTCCACTATTTATATTATTTGTGACGTTCCGAGTAAATTACCCTGTAAATGTATCCACTATGCTGATTCTGGAAAGGATATAAACAAATTGAAGCAGGAAAGAGAAGAATGTCTCAAAATATCTAATATCTGAAAGCTAATGAGTCATCTATGAACCATGAAAAGACAGTCAAAATGATCTTTATCAAACAATAACACTGAGTTATCATCTGTTAAACTACTAGGAATACATATTGACTCGAAATTAACGTGTGACGCACATACAGATTATGTATGTCGAAAGTTATCAAGAGTTATCTTCCTACTAGCCAAACTACAACATGTGTTACACAAGATATATTACTTCATTCATACTACACCTTCTTTCGTTGCCATCTACAATATGGCGTAACTCCCCAGGAGCCAAAAAATTTTCACTTGGCATAAAAAAGCAATTAGACGTCTTTATGGAATCACTGACAATAGGACCTCACGTAGATCTCATTTTAAAGACTTAAAAATTCTCACAGTCCCATCTCTTTATATATATATATATATATATATATATATATATATATATATATATATATATATAATTAGATTTTCACTCTGCAGCAGAGTGTGCGCTGATGATATGAAACTTCCTGGCAGATTAAAACTGTGTGCCAGACCGAGACTCGAACTCGGAACCTTTGCCTTTCGTGGGAAAGTGCTCTACCAACTGAGCTACCCAAGCACGAGTCTTGGTATATATATATATATATATATATATATATATATATATATATATATATATTGTTGCCTATTAAATGAAAGAGAAAACTTAAACCCCTACACTATAAGGAAACTGTTCATCAACACGATACCCGACAAACAAATATGATTGATATACCCATAACCAGGCTTAAGAAAACACAATCTAGCTATGAATATATAGGTATAAAATTATTCTACACTTTACCCATACAGGCTCAATTGGTTTCACTGGATATTTTCAAAACTAAAAACAAAGTTTGGATGAAGAAAAATACTTTCTACAGTATAGAAGTATTTCAGAGTAGTTGTAAAGATGACCTAATTTATTGATAAATTAAGGCTTACTGTTAGGTATAGATATGGTTGTACAGGCAGCTAAGCTAACAGGGTACAACACTGATATAATTTTTACCATGTAATATTTTTCTGTATGAATCATAATGTACAAATAGCTATTAATTCTTCTGACAACCTAAACTGCAAGTGCTGATAAATTAAGGCTTACTGGTATGTATAGATATGGGTGCAGAGGCAGTTATAAGCTAATAGGGTACAACACTGCTATATTTTTACCATGTAATATTTTGTGATGTAAAACATAGTGTACAAATAGCTGTAATTCTTCTGATGACATCGAATGCATGTTAATGGCTGAAAGATGGATAAAATAAATAAATGGGAAATACCTTTATGGTCACTCCCATCAGCCACCACACCGCATGTCAACTCTGTTTGCACATGTAACACACATGGCCTTGTCTCTCTAGCATTCTCCAGGAAGGATCTACACACTACAGAAATTCCACGGAAAGGCATTTATGTGCTCAGTTACATTTCATTATTAGAATTAACTGTGAGCCCATAAACAAAACAGTTTGTTGTTCATAAACACAACTCATATCTGACGATACCAATCGTATCAAATACTTATTCAGCGTTTAAAAAGTGCAGCTCAATATTTACTTCTTACTTTCATTGTATAAATGATAACCAATTCACATGCTGACTTATACAGAGTTGTATCAATACGACATGTTGCATACAATGAGTGTAAAAAAGTGTTTACATAAGTAAAAAAACATGTACAAAAATTTTAATGTAAACCAGGTGTTTCAAACTGTCATGGGTAGTCGAGCTCACAGTGTTTAGGTTTCGATCCCTTGATTATTTGGTAGTGCTCAACCTTAATTCAACATCGTGATATGTGATGTACTGCAACTGTTTTCTTCTTCTCATACTTTCATGCTATTACATTCATAAATATTATAAACTTATAGCTATATTTGTCTTGCAGTGTGGTCTTTCTTATTTTTATATGGTACCTAACACTCTACAAGCATTTATCCTTCTTCACTTACAGATGTGTCGATGCATCATTCCCTGGAAGAAAAACTTAATACTAACTCAAAACTAAATCTTTGCAGATAAGTAAATAGTGGCTCAATGGCTACTAATACCTCTTTTATATATCCAACCATGTATTCATTCACTTCGGTGTGCAGTCATGCTTCCACACCCACAGAACTTATTAAATGTCATGTGTGTGACTCTACTTACCTTATAAATCTGAAAGATAAAGTGTATTATAGGCGTGGTGCACCCTCTTATTCAGTTTGCCATTTATACTGTACTCGTTTGTTTACCTGCTGCAAGACTTTTCTGGTCCCTCATATATAATTAGTGCATTTACTTTCAATACTTAAATTTGTAATTATTGTACATACATAGATATAATGCATATAGTAGTGTAACTTCAGTAAATATCTCTCAGTTTAGCGTCTCTTTCCTGTGTATGTCATCACCTAGCTAATCTTTGTATGTGTGTATTGTGTAGACAGTCGTAGTTGTAGTTAATTTTCTATGTCCCTGTTTATGCAACAGGCTTTACAAATATTAGTACCGGCTGTAGCTCATAGGATTTGTTTGTTTTGGGTGCTCCAACATCCCAACTGTGTCTGTCTTGTGCACACGCAATTGTGGTTTTTTGACTAGCTTCCTCCCCAATGCATATGCGCTGCATCGCTCTGATACCACTTACATTGTGGTGAGTTGTGTATTGCATTGTGCGCTACCATGCGTTTCACAAGTTCATTTATTTGCTTAGAACTGGGCCACACACAAGGTGAACCGTTGTACTTCGCGTATCATCATCTCTAGACACATAAAAAATAAAATTTTTCCTTTTACATCCACTCATCTTATCGTTTACACATTTGACTTATAAGAAAAAACACACACAAAGTTTTCCTTTCAACTACCAACAAATTCTGGAATGTGATTTTCCAGCATCCTAAATCTAATATTAAGATACATACATACATACAAATTAAGAGGATATACCTACCTTGATTGTGTCTGATAAGGTAAGTGTCTATAAAGCTTGTGCCCTCACTCTCCTCCAAGGTCATATAATTGGGGCCTACCACGACTGATTCAAGTTTGCCGGCTTTGTGATGGCATCAGTCTCTAGGTTAGGCGTAACTTCCACTATATGGACTGTTGGTGTTTGATTACACCAATTAGTATCCTGTGAGGCTCTTGACTGAAATTATCTTTGCCTTTGCACGTTATTCGGCATATGTGCATTATTTTGCTGGCCGAATCCTGCTGTCTGTGGATTATTTGGTTGTCTGGTATTGTTTTGTGTTTGCCAAGTGATCGGCTGATAATTGCCAGTAACTTGTGTTTGTCCATATTGCACAGGCTGGCCATACGCTACTTGCCCATTGTAGTTGTTTTTATTAAGTTTTTGCCCATTTCTTTTATATCCCCCTTTGTATTTATGGCTTTCTCCATTACCATTGTGATTACTGTTAACATTACCATAATGTGTGGGGAATGGTTGCCATCCGTGTTGTACTACGAATCCATTGTTTACTTGTTGGTTTGTAAATCTCTGTGGCACTATCTGTGTGTTAACAGGCATGGGTTGTACTGGCCTCTCTTCGTATATCAAATCTATTGAGTCCAGTACAAATAGAAAGTATTTGGTGTTGTGTTAGGGAATGGTAATCAGCTTTTCCATAATCTGGGCAGGAAGATGGCTCTTGAAAATTTTCAGTATTTCTACTTGAGATACCGGGTTCGTCCAGTATCTGGTTTTATTCAGATATTTTTTCAAAATAGTCCCTTAAGCTTCCATGTTTGCTATTGAATGGAGTTCGGTTGAATACTTCACATCTAAGCCTCTCTTGTACAGCCTCAGACCAATACTTATTCAGAAAGGCTCTCTCAAACTGTTCATAGTAGTGGCAACATTCCTCCATGTCCGTAACTCATAAGAGAACGTCACCCTTTGTGCATCCAACAACAAATCTAATTTTCTGGGCTTCAGTCCAGGTAGAAGGTAAAACATTTTGAAATGCTCTGATAAAGACCACAGTGTGTGTTCTTTTCCCTTCAGAGGTAAATACCTGAAATTGTCGATGCCTAAATAATCCCTCATCTGCACATAATGTTGATAACACACTGCACTGTCAGTGACAGGCAAGTTTACGTTCGCTTGTGGCGTAGCACATGGCAACTGCACTTACTCGACAGTTACAGCTGCCGGCAAGTATTGCTCCATTCTGCCACCTTCGCTATTTTCCTTCACTGTTCTAGCCTTATATTGAGGGTAACCAGTGAAAGTATCTAACTTCTCTAACGTCATGGGTTTGTTTTCTGTCAAATGTTGTTTTGAAATGTCAGTAGTTTTAGCAATGCTGCATCGTAACTTTGCCCCTGATTCCTTTAAAACTGAATCTGTTTTAGCTAGATGTTCACTTTCTTTTTTCTTCAGACCTCCTTCTACAGTATCTACATAAATTTTGCACTCTGACACTACCCCTTCAGCACCGGTGCTGCCCTTATCCAGCATCCTGGCTTCAGCTTTTTCAGTTACTTCATTTACATCTGCACTTAACTTATCTCTCTGTTTTTTGGCAAATTTTGACTTTAAACTTAACTGATCTATTCTTAGACTTAACTTGTGAATTTCTGTAGGTAAATTTTTTGCATATGTCTTGCAGCTTGCTGACTGCATTCGTCACCTTTTGTACCGACACGTTCCCTTGGGATTGCGTCTCCTGAATTTGAGAATATGCGTCACTAAGGTTTTGTAACTCACTTGAAAGTTTTTCCTGTTTATCGTCTACTGATGATATTTTTTCCTTTAGCGTATTTATATTGTGGGACATGTAGGTAATTATTTCTTGTTTTAGTTGAATACCGCGCTCTGTGAACTTCCCAGACAGTTCGTCCAACAATTCAGTGCGTGTAGTTTTGCTCACCTCACTGAACTGTTGACTAATACTTTTCTTGAAATCGTTAAAAGCCTGATTTTGGTGTGTAAACTGTTGTCCTATACCCTTCAGTTGCTGAAATTCCTCTTGTTTTGTAAAGTGTTGTGTTATAAATTGCATAAGTTGTATCAAATTGTGGGTGTCACTAGTATCTACATTGCTTTTACGAACTGCTTCCTGTTCTTGCGTTCGCGACGTCGTGAGCAAATAATCAAGCGAATTTTCACTATCAAATTCTTCAGTTTCACTATTGAAACAATGTTTCCCAGTGAGAAATGATAAATTGTCTCATAAAGCGTCATAAAAATGACATCATGATTACTTAGATTACCACTGTCATCATTTTTTGCTAGTCAAACCTCGTTGTTTTGGTAGCCATCAACCAGTTCATGAGTGGCATGTTACTGTCAAATGTTGCAAAGCTCGCATTTCCGACATCTTGGCGCACTGCATTTTGTAATGAGTCTCCAACAATGGCCATTTCCTTTGAAGCCACTGTGACTAGTGCTTAACAAAATTATGAAAAAATTTTTCAAAAATGAAATTTTTTCTGTATCAGTAGTTTTCAATTAAAATCTCAGGGTCGGTGCCGTCCTTTAAATGGCCGCCATTGAATAGTGGCTCGATGTGTGCGTGTGTGGGAGGGACGAATAAAATAATGAAAACATTAATACTTGCTGCTTGAATAATTAAACAAATTAATTGGAAAAAATAACTAACAGAAACTGGAAGGTACACATATCCTGGGTGGACTTTAACTGGCACTAATTTCACCAAACCTTCAGTGTCAATATACACTCCTGGAAATTGAAATAAGAACACCGTGAATTCATTGTCCCAGGAAGGGGAAACTTTATTGACACATTCCTGGGGTCAGATACATCACATGATCACACTGACAGAACCACAGGCACATAGACACAGGCAACAGAGCAAGCACAATGTCGGCACTAGTACAGTGTATATCCACCTTTCGCAGCAATGCAGGCTGCTATTCTCCCATGGAGACGATCGTAGAGATGCTGGATGTAGTCCTGTGGAACGGCTTGCCATGCCATTTCCACCTGGCGCCTCAGTTGGACCAGCGTTCGTGCTGGACGTGCAGACCGCGTGAGACGACGCTTCGTCCAGTCCCAAACATGCTCAATGGGGGACAGATCCGGAGATCTTGCTGGCCAGGGTAGTTGACTTACACCTTCTAGAGCACGTTGGGTGGCACGGGATACATGCGGACGTGCATTGTCCTGTTGGAACAGCAAGTTCCCCTGCCGGTCTAGGAATGGTAGAACGATGGGTTCGATGACGGTTTGGATGTACCGTGCACTATTCAGTGTCCCCTCGACGATCACCAGTGGTGTACGGCCAGTGTAGGAGATCGCTCCCCACACCATGATGCCGGGTGTGGGCCCTGTGTGCCTCGGTCGTATGCAGTCCTGATTGTGGCGCTCACCTGCACGGCGCCAAACACGCATACGACCATCATTGGCACCAAGGCAGAAGCGACTCTCATCGCTGAAGACGACACGTCTCCATTCGTCCCTCCATTCACGCCTGTCGCGACACCACTGGAGGCAGGCTGCACGATGTTGGGGCGTGAGCGGAAGACGGCCTAACGGTGTGTGGGACCGTAGCCCAGCTTCATGGAGACGGTTGCGAACGGTCCTCGCCGATACCCCAGGAGCAACAATGTCCCTAATTTGCTGGGAAGTGGCGGTGCGATCCCCTACGGCACTGCGTAGGATCCTACGGTCTTGGCGTGCATCCGTGCGTCGCTGCGGTCCGGTCCCAGGTCGACGGGCAGGTGCACCTTCCGCCGACCACTGGCGACAACATCGATGTACTGTGGAGACCTCACGCCCCACGTGTTGAGCAATTCGGCGGTACGTCCACCCGGCCTCCCGCATGCCCACTATACGCCCTCGCTCAAAGTCCGTCAACTGCACATACGGTTCACGTCCACGCTGTCGCGGCATGCTACCAGTGTTAAAGACTGCGATGGAGCTCCGTATGCCACGGCAAACTGGCTGACACTGACGGCGGCGGTGCACAAATGCTGCGCAACTAGCGCCATTCGACGGCCAACACCGCGGTTCCTGGTGTGTCCACTGTGCCGTGCGTGTGATCATTGCTTGTACAGCCCTCTCGCAGTGTCCGGAGCAAGTATGGTGGGTCTGACACACCGGTGTCAATGTGTTCTTTTTTCCATTTCCAGGAGTGTATTTAAGGTCAATATTCATTATTTAAAGTTATGTACTTCTTCCCAATAGTTCCATTGTGCAGAGTGCTGATTATACTGATGCAGGATTGCCCCTTCGCTGCTCGCACATATTCCTCTTGTCTGCTTCAATCCTCTTGATACAGGATTCTCGGCGCGGGCAAAATGATGAACAGATGAGTATTAATGGTGTAAATACAGAGTGGAGAGAAATTGTGTCATGAAATTTTAACCCTGGATAGCTGATGCCAGTAGGAACCAAAATTACTGAGATTGTGTAGGTCGACAATGCACCATTTTTAAACTACGGAAACTTGGCGCAATGCACTCCAATTGGCCATGGGATTGTCCTGTTGCCATTTGTCACTTGATGGGGAGCACTATGGTTATTGGTTCACATGTACAAACATCCCTTCTCCTGTCACTGCCCCCAACGTGGTACACATATGTGTCGAATAGGCCATGCTGTTTGTCTCAACCTCACGTCAGAGGCATTCACACATAAGCTTTGCTTTGGAGCACACACTCGTCACCTGCGATTCAGTCATACAGTAAGTATGGTGGCACAGTAGTCGTTTGAAGAACAATGAGATATGGTTTTTGTTTCTTGATTAGCTAACGGTAATGCAAATGACGCTTGACGGTTGTTTGAGGATTGGTACTCAGCAAGGCACCATCCACACTCACAAACGTTTACAGCAATTCACCGGCGACTTGGCAAAACAGGTTATCATGGTGATACTGGAAGACCTCGAACTCATTGGGATGAAAAGTACTTGAGTGGTTGGATATGACATGGGGGTCACTCATCAGTTAGTCTTGGAGGTTTTGAGGGACGATGGCCAGCATCCATTTAATTTCCACACTGTCGGACTATGAACACAGGCTAAGGTTTTTCCGGTGGTTTCTGCAATGTGTTGCAAGAGATTCTGACTTCTCTACCAATGTGTTGTTTACCAATGAGTGCATCTTCCATTGGGATGACCTTTATAACACTCGAAACATTCATTACTGCGTAAGGGGAAATCCTCTCGTCGTGTATGTCCATGGACATGAGGAACAATTTTCGTTCCACATTTGGGCAGGCATTGTGTGTGACCATCTGATTGGGCCAGTCCGTCTACCTCCTCTACTTACCGGGACAAATTACCTTCACCTTTTGCAAGAAACTCTACCCGGCCTACTGGAAGATGTTCCCCTGGACATACAGCTACACATGTGGTTGCAGCATGATGGAGTGCCTGCACATAACAGTTGTGCTGTGCACGGATATTTAAATGAACTCTTCAATGACAGAGGTGCTCGTAGGACATGGCCCGCATGATAACCAGACATCACGCCACCGGACTTTTTCCTGTGGGGATTCTCCAAGGTTCTAGTTCACTCGCCCGGATGCAAACCACCTAGAAACGAAGAAGAGAATGAATCGCATTCAACATCCCACCAATGACATCAGTGCAATACCAGAAATCTTTGAAAGAGTTCAGCAACACACCATTCAACACTACCAAGCTTGTGTCGCATCAGGGTCGCCAGTTCGAGCACCTGCTTTAAGTAAACAATTTCCTAGCTACAAAAAAGTTTTTTTTCAGAGCCAGCACAATTTGTGAAAGACATTCTGTATACGAACTAACAGCTGTTGATAGGTTTGTTCCCGGTACATCTTATCATGAAACTACAGTGGATGTGTCAGGATCCTGGCGTATTCGCCCCGAGAGTGGAAGGTTGGCATGCTGCTTGGTCTTCCTAATAACTTTTACAACACTTTTTAAAATACGGTTGGAAGACACAGTTTTGGACAATACTGGCACGGTGGAGCTAGTCAAAGGTCCAATCACTACCACTTATAGGAACAAACAGGTGAAGATAAAGAAATTAATCAATTGAAGAGCATATCCTTGCTTTTTTTGTTTTGTATAACAACATTATCACTGGCACAAAATAACTTGTTACTTTACCATTGGTTATATGTGGCTTACGTGTATAAAAAGAAAAGAATGAAGGAAAAAAGAAAAAGATAATATGATACATTACAAATTGCAACAATCTTAAAGGCACCAAAAAGAGGAATAATTACAGACACTGAAGTTATTGTTCTTCACAGTTCGTATAGCTTCCACTACAAAAAGTTGTCTCCATTCAAATGTGCCACTTGTTGAAGATGAGTATGTTCATTGTTGCCAGGACGTTATGACAGGCCTACTTTATAAATTTCACCCAATATGCTTTTTTCCATAGGCTCACTGTATTTCAGTAAATATTTTCAAGTTATGTTATAGATACCATCAAATCACTGATTATCAGTAAAAATTTCAATTTCTTGGCTCTAATAGTTACATAGGGAGAATGGTTTCAATTTCTTGATGCTCGCATTAACAAAAGTAAGAGAAGTAATGAATAAACTTATATTGTCCTCATTGTAGCTGTATAGTTAGGTTACATGTAACATTTGGCGTAAACAGTATTCATTAATTGTCTTCTTAATCATTGAAACACCTTTCCCATTACAGTTGGGCAAGAAAGGTGTGAGACATCACAGTTTTCACAATCACAACTTTTTAACACCTCACCGTGATTTCAGTCAAGCTGGATCACAAGTAACAACTAAAAGTTGCATTTAAGCAGTATAATGTTGATGCCATGTGTCATCTGTTGGCTGACGTTCATACCATGTTCTAAGAATTTTATCTCATGCTATGAAAGCATAACTTATCTATGGTTGAGGAAATGAAAGCAGAAGTTAATTTTCTGTGAGAAAATTTTACACTTGGATGTTTTCTACCGGGCAGCAGCACTGATATGTTTGGGTAGAGAGAGATGTATGATACTTAACATCCCCCCCCCCCCAACCCAAATGTTAGTTCTGTAGTGTAAGCCAAGGTCTAGGTTATGCAGAGATATAAGTCAACAGAGAGCTGGCGAAGTCAACTAATATGAAAGTCAAATAAAGGTTGTGGAAACAGATTGAGCTATTGAATAACCTAGTATTTACAATGACACCATAGTTAAACACACTTTATGCCCATTTCATAAAAAAATAAAAAGAAACAGCAACGCAAATTCAGAAAAGATTTATTAGATAATAGACAAACAAAAAACACCTCTGTTTTCCTCCACATACCAAGCTAACTGATATTTACTACTATAATACCATCAACAGTTTATAAAAGTAAGCTGCTCATATGTTCAAGAGCAAATTATGTGCCATCTCATGGCAATGCTGAGCAATACATCAACTAGGCAGGAACAAAGGCTTAATGAAATTACTATGGAAAAAAAGAATACTTACCTGCATTCAGCACGTCATTTCAACTGACTGACCAAAAATTCAACATGTGCAACACCTGAAGAGAGGCTTACAAGCCTTTAAATGCATTGCGTTTTAAAAATCAAATGCCAGTTTTGATTGCTGGCAGTGTAATTTAACAGCTGAAAGAGTGCAGTCTCTGTTGAAATGTATGATAATGGATAAGCTAAAGATATTTCTTTCGTAAATAGCTAAGCATACAGGAACAGAATTTTCCTTGCAGATTTGTTGAGACAAATGTACCATCAAAACAATAGTGCAGCCTGTGCAAATATTGTATAGATTTCAAGGCAGTTCATAAATGGCACTACTGGTTGTAAGCTGCTATGGACATTATTAAGTAAGTTTTCAGAGATCTATCTGGCAAGACCTTTTACACGTGCCTCTGTTGTTAAATACAGAATCAAATATGTAATATGCCAGTAAAATAAAACTAAAAAAGTGCAAATATGTTAGATAGGAATTTTATTTTTTACTCATCCTCTTGTACTTTATAAACTAATGCAAAGTGAAAGACAGGAAACTTTACAATTGGAAATTGTTTATTTATCAATCAATTACATAATATGCCAATAAAATAAAGCTAAAAAGTGTAAATATGTTAGATAGGCATTTTATTTTTTACTCATGAAAGAAACACTCTAAGGCAAATACAAAAGAACAGTTTCACATTTAAGTTCTACTTATGTTAAGCAGAAAAATTAATTAGAAAGAGTTGCCATTTCACTAGGTATTCTTTGAAATTTTATTCCCATTTTTTTTTGCGATAGTTATTCAAAAATATCTTTACACCAACCCAAACAACATTTTTCATTATTGTGGGAGATGAATGTCCATTGGAGCAAAATCCATCAAATAACCCAATGCCAGTTTCTCTGACAATAGCAAGTGATATTGCACATGCAGTAGCATGTTGATTGCTGCAGGAAAGAAAATATCGTTCATGATCTTTTAGTAATTCACTGGTGTACTAGGTCGGAAGTGAATCAGTATGTAGTTACAGATATGCACATTAGAGGCACTGGTGCAGAGGTGTACGGTTTAGGTGTATCATGTAATACAGGCTTAAAACTGCTCTCTATCCTGGCGCGCAGATAATGTGTCTGCTAATTTTCGTAGTTTCACCTACCATTAGATGGCTGTCGTGTTAGACTGGTACCATTTGTGGCACATCGTCGAGTAATACCCGCTTAAAGTTGTCATTGTGATGTTTGTGACTTCTCAATCACTGTGATTTCTAACAGATACTTGATTTCCTGCCCACCATTAATGCATTCTCTTTGTGCTTCGACTGCATGTTACCGGGAAAGACTTGTTTATGCTCTCTTTTATGTGGTGTTTGCTATATGTTCTGGTATTCATGCAATTGTGCCGGGGTTTTTTGTGCGATTTAGCGAGTTCAACTAAGAAACAATATCATCCGTCTTTCAGGGATGCATATTCTGCTGAATTTCCGTGTATTAAATGATCACAGAAAGATGAAACATTCAGCTTCTTTTCCATGTGTTCGTGTGATATAGACATTCTTTACAGAGGAAGAACTGAATTAATTATTAGGTACTGACTCTAATTATTCCTCTGTGAGATTATAAAGTTGACCTTTTAATCAAATACGCAATACACTATATTGACAGGAACACGCAATTTTAGTGACCATTTATTCAACGATGTACATAACGAAGATCAAGGAGAAAACATGAACTATCATACATATAACACATCAAAGAGTAAAATATGAATGGTCCCAACACCCTCACAAGTTCTCGAGATGTCAATTTGTGAACTCTGAAAGTCCCACAGTTTGACACCACCACTGATGTTTACCTTTAGGCAGTGCCTTTGTCAAAAAATCAGCTTGCTGCTTATCAGTATTTATAGGTTTCACACTGAATTTACTTATTTTAATTAAATCACGAATATAGTGGTGCCTCACGTCAATGTGTTTTGTTTGAGCATGATGCACACCATTGTGCCTCAGTGCAATGGCACCTCTGTTATCACAGCATACACTTACTGGTTTTTCACTATGCATAACACACAATTCACGAAGCAATCCTTGAAGGTATACTGCTTCTTGTGCTGCTGCTGATAAAGCTATATACTCAGCTTCTGTAGTTGACAGAGCGACAGTTTGTTATCGTTTTGAAGTCCAGGAAACTGCTGTCCCAGCTAACTTGAAGATAGCCACTGATGGGGGTTTGATGCATTGCATAATCAGCATCATAGAAACCTTCAATTTCAGTTGTTCCACTTCTTCGGAAAGTTAGTCCTACATTGACTGTGCCTTTAATGTGTCACATAATTCGTTTGACCGCTTCCCAGTGGATTTTCCGATAATTAGAATTGAATCTGCTTAGAACCACCACAGCATATGCAATGTCCGGTCTTGCTTGTGCTTTGAACTAGATACAGCAGTGATCCTATGGCTTGCTGATAAGGAATGCGATGTAACACATGGTTTTCCTCATCTGTCAATTTATTTTCACATTTCTGCAGCTTTGAACCAGGTTCATATGGATATGCAAACGGATTACAATGTTCCATACCAAATTTCTTGAGTATGTTTGCTGCATATTTGCTTTCATCAATACTTATCGTCCCTTGTTTCCTGTTTCGTTTTATTCTCGTGCCAAGACACCAACTAAGTTCACCAAGATCTCTCATCTTAAACTGATTCATTAATCCTTTCTTCAATTCTTTCTTCCACCTATTATTTCTATTAGAGAAAATGATCAAGTCGTCTACATAAATAGCTATAATGAGTATATTTTGTTTCTCTATTCTGAAGTAAATGCAAGAATCATATTCTGACTTCCTTAGGTTCATTTTGTGTAGTGTCACATTTAATTTCATATTCCAAACGCGTGACGCCTGTTTTAAACTGTAAATTGCTTTCTTCAGCTTGCAAACCTTCATCTCCTCTCCCTTCTTCACGTAGCCTTCAGGTTGACGACTGTAAACTTCTCCATCGAGATCACCATATAGGAATAACATCCATATGTTCAATGTCAAGATCAAATTCAGCTGGTAAAGCTAACAGGATGCGAAGTGAAGAATGACGAACAACAGGCGAGAACGTTTCATCAAAGTCTATTCCTGGTATTTGGGAATAACCTTCACCTACAAAACGAGCCTTATAACGTTCAATTTCACCATTTGACGTTTCTTTCACCTTTGTAACTCATAGATTAAGGGTCGACCTGCGACAGCAGTCGCGCAACTTGTGTACGGGCCACTAGACGCCGCCGCGAACGCTAAGAGTGCATTGCGATCGCAGGCGCGCATGTTGCGTAAGAGCCGCAAGGTGCCGCCACGAGTGCAACCGTATAGAAGTGTCGACGGAGTTCGGCCAGCTCTCATTTTGTTGGCATCTCATTTTTGCCTATTCTCTTATTTGCTTCGTTGGTTACCTCTAATTCGTTTATGGCTCATGTTATTGTGCTCTCTTTCGGCCATTCTGATTGTTTTGATTTACTCCCAATTGAGAAGAGCTCATTTTGCCATTTAACTTTTGCATATTTCTCATTATGCTAATAATATGCTCCTTAGCTTTTTACAGTTGAATTGATTAACATAGTCTCATGTACTGTTTGTTCATTTCAGCCTGTTCATATTTTGATCTTTAAATACTGTAATAATTATCAGAAGCATTTCTTCCCTTAAACTTGTGTAAAGTATTCTCGATGTAGGATTTGTTCTGTGACACAGGTGTAAGGTTTTGAATATAAATTATATACGAAACTGTGCTTTAAAAGGAATTTATTTTTTCAGTATGTACTACATCAGACGACTATTTTGGGATATGAGGGAGAAATTTGAGGGGCGAACCCATGATAATAGCCTTAAGTGCTCCCCTTTAAAAATAAAAATTTGTGTGACACTGAAAGACGTGACGCTGTAGGCACCGAAAATTTATATATACAGGGTGAGTCACCTAACATTACCGCTGGATATATTTCGTAAACCACATAAAATACTGACGAATCGATTCCACAGACCGAACGTGAAGAGAGGGGCTAGTGTACTTGGCTAATACAAACCATAAAAAAATGCACGGAAGTATGTTTTTTAACACAAACCTACGTTTTTTTAAAAATGGAACCCCGTTAGTTTTGTTAGCACATCTGAACATATAAACAAATACGTAGTCAGTGCCGTTTGTTGCATTGTAAAATGTTAATTACATGCGGGGATATTGTAACCTAAAGTTGACACTTGAGTACCACTCCTCCGCTGTTCGATCGTGTGTATCAGAGAGCACCGAATTACGTAGGGATCCAAAGGGAACGGTGATGGACCTTAGGTACAGAAGAGACTGGAACAGCACATTATGTCCACATGCTAACACCTTTTTATTGGTCTTTTTCACTGACGCACATGTACATTACCATGAGGGGTTAGGTACACGTACACACGTGGTTTCCGTTTTCAATTACGGAGTGGAATAGAGTGTGTCCCGACATGTCAGGCCAATAGATGTTCAATATGGTGGCCATCATTTGCTGCACACAATTGCAATCTCTGGCGTAATGAATGTCGTACACGCCGCAGTACATCTGGTGTAATGTCGCCGCAGGCTGCCACAATACGTTGTTTCATATCCTCTGGGGTTGTAGGCACATCACGGTACACATTCTTGTTTAACGTACCCCACAGAAAGAAGTTGAGAGGTGTAAGATCAGGAGAACGGGCTGGCCAACTTATGCGTCCTCCACGTCCTATGAAACGCCCATCGAACATCCTGTCAAGGGCCAACCTAGTGTTAATTGCAGAATGTGCAGGTGCACCATCATGCTGATACCACATACGTCGACGCGTTTCCAGTGGGACATTTTCGAGCAACGTTGGCAGATCATTCTGTAGAAACGCGATGTATGTTGCAGCTGTTTGGGCCCCTGCAATGAAGTGAGGTCCAATGAGGTGGTCGCCAATGATTCCGCACCATACATTTACAGTCCACGGTCGCTGTCGCTCCACCTGTCTGAACCAGCGAGGATTGTCCACGGCCCAGTAATGCATGTTCCGTAGATTCACTGCCCCGTGGTTTGTGAAACCCGCTTCATCGGTAAACAGGTAGAACTGCAACGCATTCTCTGTTAATGCCCATTGACAGAATTGCACTCGATGATTAAAGTCATCACCATGTAATTGCTGATGTAGCGACACATGAAACGGGTGAAAGCGGTGACGATGCAGTATGCGCATGACACTACTTTGACTCAGTCCACCGGCTCTCGCAATGTCCCGTGTACTCATGTGTGGGTTCATGGCAACAGCAGCTAACACACCAACTACACCCGCTTCTCCTGTGACGGGCCTGTTACGGACCCGTTTGCGTGCTACGACCATACCTGTTGCATACAGTTGGCGGTAGATGTTTTGCAATGTGCGGCACGTTGGATGCTCTCTGTCTGGGTAGCGTTCTGCATACACCCTGCAGGCTTCAGCTGCATTACGTCGACACTCGCCATATATGAGTATCATCTCCGCCTTTTCAGAGTTCGAATACACCATGGTCACAGTTCCTACAACACTACACTATCACAGACGTCTGGTAACACGATGTACTACAGTTGGTCTGCGTGCGGAGACAAATGCAGAGTAACAATAGCAGCAAGCGCTACATGCGGACACTGCGACAGCTAGACCAAACCACAACAGTGCACTACAGCCACACTCGTAAACACGGTCGTCTTAATAAGCATGTCCCTGCACATGCTGCTCGCCGACCGTGACCCGTGTTTGTTACAACACGCAACTGAACGTCGGAGGTTTCAAGCGTCAACTTTAGGTTACAATATCTCCGGATGTAATTAACATTTTACAATGCAACAAACGGCACTGATTACGTATTTGTTTATATGTTCAGATGTGCTAACAAAACTAACGTGGTTTCATTTAAAAAAACGTAGGTTTGTGTTAAAAAACATACTTCCGTGCATTTTTTTATGGTTTGTATTAAACAATTACACTAGCCCCTCTCCTCACGTTCGGTCTGTGGAATCGGTTCGTCAGTATTTGATGTGATTTACGAAATATATCCAGCGGTAACGTTAGGTGACTCACCCTGTATATCAAATTATACATCACACCTTGAACACCCATTTCGAATTAATTACCTTCCTGCCTGGTGGTAAATCAGTCAAAATCCATGTTTCATTTTCAAGTAAAGATTTGTATTCATTATCTAAGGCTTCCTTCCATTTTTCAGTCATCACAATTCATTGCTTCTTCAAACGAATTTGGTTCAGAAATACAAGCAAGACAAGCGAAATCATCATTAAAATATTTAGTATTTGATTTTTTTCATGTGATGATTTTCTAATTTCTGGTTGCATTTCTGGTTGCGCAACTTTCGTGTGACTATGTATGTTGCTATTTACTGTTTTCTCAGTGTCGCTTTGTGGTAATTCAAGATAAACTGCATTTCTGTCAACTTCAGCACGTTGTGTCAGTTCAGTTGCCTCTTCAGTGATGTTAGGTGCTGGCGCTAGTTGAGGTCTGTCTATACGATTATCGTCAATTGGGTTACTGTTTGGAATACTGTTTCCACAAGTGCGAGTTTTCGATGAATTGCACATCACGGGCTTTCACAACTGCCTTTGGTGAATTTGGATCAATCAGACGATATGCTTTAGAATCTTCGCAATATCCAACAAAGATAAGTTCCGTAGATTTGTCTTCTAATTTCGTCCTTTTTTCTTTTGGCATATGTACAAATGCTCGACATCCAAAGTTTCGTAAATGACTCAGATTTATCCGACGGCCACTCCATAATTCCTCAGGAGTGACATTCTTAACAGCTTTTGTTGGAGATTGATTCTTCAAACAAATTGCTGTGTTTACAGCGTCAGCCCAAAATTGTCTACTCAGACTTGCATCTGTTAACATTGATCTTGCTTTTTCAATGATTGTCCGATTTAAGCGTTCTGGCGTGTAAGGGGTTGTTGTTTCATGTTGAATTCCATTCGTCTTTAAAAATAACTTCATGCGCCGATTGACGAACTCTTTTCCATTGTCTGTTCGAAGTATTTTGATTTTTAGACCAGTTTCATTTACTACTCGTGCTCTGAATTCTATGAATGTGTCACAGACTTCTGTTGCTGATTTTAGCATATAACCAAAAGATTTTCTTGACAGATCATCCGTAAAAGTGAGAAGATATCGTGATCCTCTCACGAAGCCGTGCTCATTGGTCCACAAACATCAGAATGCACAATGTTAAGTAGATCTTTTGCTCTTCTACTTGATGTTTTAGGAAAAGGTTGTCGAGACTGTTTACCTTTTATGCAGGGAATACATGGATCTAAATTGACGTTCGTCCAGTTCAGTCCATCAGCCACTTTTTCTTTTAATAAATGCATGCTTACACGATTCAAATGTCCCAATATTCGATGCCACAATTCATTACTGTCAATTTCTATAACATTCGCGTAATGATGCACTTCATCTAATCGATACATACCATTTACTTGAGTTGCAGTTGCTACTGGTGTTCCAGAAACAGTTACATCACTTTTATTGTATACACCGCACTGCACATTGCCAAACAATACACACAATCCACGTCTTGTCATCTGAGTAACCGACAGTAGGTTGTAAGCAAGACTTGGAACATACGCAACATCATTAGCAGTTATCTGTTTATTCTTGTCGTCACAAGTAACTGGAAGATGAACGTAGCCTTCTCCAATAGCCTGAAGATTGCAGTTATCTGCTACTGTCACTTTAGCAGCTGTGGTCGATTGGAAAGTGTTGAACGAGTCTCTTTGATTCGTCATGTGTCGTGAACACCCGGAATCCACGTACCAGCCATCACTATGATGCGAAGATGCAGTTAGAGCCATAAACACAATTTCGTTTTCAGTTCTCACTGCATTCGCAGAATTTGAAAATTTATTTGGTTTCTTCTTTGTTCAACACTCATTCGCCTTGTGACCAGATTTCTGACATTTATAACACTTAAAAGACTTGATATTTCGCACATCACGTTGGATATTCGTCTTCTGGTGTTTACTGCCCTGCTTACTAGCAGCCAGCGCCGAATCTGTGGTCTCATTTGTGGATACAAACTGACGTTTCGTCGATTCTTCAATTAATCGCTGACTAACTAAATCACTAGTTATCTTGACACCAGAATTCTCAATTGCCATAATCAAAGGTTGGAAATCTGCTGGAAGTCCACTTAGCATTATTGCAGCTACGAAATCATCGTTCATTTTCTTACCAGTGCTTCGAATTTGTTGAGCAAGAGACATAATTTTCGACAAATACGCCTCCATATTTTTCTCAGAAGCCAATCGTACATTTATTAAGCATTGTAACAGCCCAATATAACTAGATAAACTCTTATCTTCAAATGCAGATTGTAAATTTTGCCATGCTTCTTTAGCAGTCGTTGCTGCACGAAGTTTAGGATACAGAGATGAATTTACAGATAAACATAATTTCGATAAGGCTTTCTGTACATTCTTCTCATCTTCATCAGTGCCAGCAATTCTCCCATAGTCCCTCATGTTTCAGGTACATTTCCATCGTGAATTTCCAGTCGTTGTAGTGTGTCATACCGGTCATCTTTTCAAAATTAAACAGTGATTGTCCACCCAAAGCCATCTTGAATACGTTCAGATAGTTAAACAAATAAATCTTGAAAGTTTCTCTGCAAAAAAACAAAAGATAGCATCACGTTGAACACGCGCGAAAATTATGTAGCCTTGATTTATCAGATTGTTTCTTTCGTATGGAGAGTTTACTAATTTCTCCTGGGCCCATAACTTATTAGATATTGACTCTAATTAGTCCTCTGTGAGATTATAAAGTTGACCTTTTAATCAAATACGCAATACACTATATTGCCAGGAACACGCAATTTTAGTGACCATTTATTCAACGATCTACATAACGGAGATCATGGAGAAAACATAAACTATCACACATACAACACATCAAAGAGTAATATATGAATGTTTCCAACATTAATAACTCATGTTAAATCTAGTAAACACGTCTCCAATACGAAAATGAAGGATAGCAGTAGGAAAATTGATTCATTTTGCAGGTTGATTGCTCTGCTACTCTTGAGAGCAAGAACTTGAGAGATGATACCAAATGGGATAGCTTGATGAGCATTCGTAGAGCTGATGGCGTTCCAAATTATGATAGGTTATCCAGGCTAATGCTTTCTGTTTTGACTCTACCACACAGCAATGCTGAGTGTGAGCATGTGTTCAGTTTGGTGAACAAGAGTCGCAATCAGTTTAGGTCCTCCATGTCAAATAAAACTCTGGGATCCATTTCTGTTTTGAAAACACGAATCAGCAGTCCATGTCACATAAATAATTTTCCTTCAGAATTTCTGAAGAAAGCTACTCATCTTCATCTCTCCTCTGCAGCCTGTGATGGAATATAGCGAGTGTTCTGTGAACTTGAGAAAATTTGTAAATAAGTGTACATGAACGTTCAGTTTAGTAGTTTTGACAGTGTCGTTCATATTGTGGCTTGCAAGATTAAGAGCAGAAAAACTTTTTTTGTAGTGTGTAAACTGTTCCCAATGTTAAGTGACAAAAAATTAACACTCATCAGCAAGTAACTTAAGTACCTAATTCAGAGTTTGAAAATAGTGATCTTAAAATTTGGCCTACATTATGTGTGTGAACTTTATCTGTAATCTCTTTCTATGTAGTCTTTTCTCGCTTTGTTTGAACGACTTGAGACGCATGCATGCGTTAAATTTTTGCAATTTGGTATCTTCTAGATTTCTGTTTTTGAATGTTGGCAGGTATGCTGTTAGTAATTTTGGGCATAACACTGAGTGAAAAATCTTTCTGATCTTACAATGAATAAATATTTTTCTTTAGAAATTTATATACAGTGCTCCACAAAAGGGAGAAGTGCATGTGTAGGATATAGCAAATGGAAAGACAGGAACTATTTTTGTGATCAAGGGTTTATCGTCTCAGCAGATACAAATACAAAAAAATCTGTGAACATACACATGTAAAAAACATAAAAAAGCAGCAAGTATAGTGCATCAATTCTTTTTGCAAATTGTCTTAATTTCTGGGTCTGAATTTCAGATAGACGTAAGTGCCCTACCCTTCCATCATTAAGTGCGAAATAATATTGTTTGAAAGTAATTGTGTGCATATGTTTATGCTAATATGCAGCACATAAGTGGTCATGTTTTAGCTTTCTTAACACTGTCAGTTTGTGTGTATGACTTGACAGTGAATTAGTAGTTACAAAAGGGCTCACAGGTACTCAATAAAAGCACTATCCCTTAAAATAGTTCGTAGTTACACAGGTTTCAGAAAGGTTTTGATAGGTGCATAAATACACAACTTTTAGTTTTTATCCATAAACATTTGTATTATCATCATTATTAATTTATAACATTTGAGCACTTAACAATACCAAATACTTTTAATATAAAACTCCCTGGCAGATTAAAACTTTGTGCCCGACCAAGACTCGAAATCGGGACCTTTGCCTTTCGTGGGCAAGTGCTCTACCATCTGAGCTACCGAAGAACGTCTCACGCCCGTTCTCACAGCTTTACTTCTGCCAGTATCTCGCTCCTACCTTCCAAACTTTACAGAAGCTCTCCTGCGAACCTTGCAGAACTAGCACTCCTGAAAGAAAGGATACTGCGGAGACATGGCTTAGCCACAGCCTGGGGGATGTTTCCAGAATGAGATTTTCACTCTGCAGCGGAGTGTGTGCTGATATGAAACCTCCTGGCAGATTAAAACTGTGTGCCGGAGCAAGACTCGAACTCGGAACCTTTGCCTTTCGCGGCCAAGTGCTCTACCATCTGAGCTACCGAAGCACGACTCACGCCCAGTCCCCACAGCTTTACTTCTACCAGTATCTCTTCTCCTACCTTCCAAACTTTACATAAGCTTTCCTGCAAACCTTGCAGAACTAGCACTCCTGAAAGAAAGGATACTGCAGAGACATGGCTTCTGTAAAGTTTGGAAGGTAGGAGACTAGATACTAGCAGAAGTAAAGCTGTGAGGACCGGGCGTGAGTCGTGCTTCGGTAGCTCAGATGATAGAGCACTTGCCCGCGAAAGGCAAAGGTCCCAAGTTCGACTCTGGGTCGGGCACACAGTTTTAATCTGCCAGGAAGTTTCATATCAGCGCACACTCTGCTGCAGAGTGAAAGTCTCATTCTGGAAACCTTTAATATACTATGGAACAAGTTAACTTCTTTCCTCTTCCAACTGTTTTTAGTTGTTCTCTTGAATTTATTGCCATGATGCACTGGCATGAGTTCCAGATTCTCCCATGTTCCATATTCATGAGTGTCTCTCTTTCTTTGCGATGAGAGGGTTGTTGTGTTTTTACAGCAGGATATTAACTTTATATAGTACATAAAACAGTTCTGATAAATCTGTTATGAAACATAAATACCTGGTTGTGCAATCCCCATTATTTATTCATTTGTATTTACAGGTATGCCATGTCCACACTCGGAAAGATGATGTTCCGTGGGAAACACAAATTTGGGATGAAGGCAGAGGGCAGTTATTATGTGCCCCCTCCAAAACCCACATTTGAAGCCATGAATAGTACCATCGATATTCCCAAACTGTTCTCACTAATTATCAAAAGAAGACAGCAGACATGGACAGAGGAGAAAGGCTACAAAATGAACACATAGCAGCAGCTCTACAGTATAGTTTGTCTACTAAAAAAGACTACGATAAAGCTTTCAGCTTCAGTTATTTAGAAGAGTTACTGTTATGTGCCAAGGAAGAGGAATTACCCTGTGATTGGAGTGTAACTGAAAGGAAGAGTGAGTTTGTGTATTTTTTGAAGATCACAAGAAACCCAGTACCACTGTTGTTGTAGAAATGGATTTAAATATTTCATTATTCAAGAAAAATTTGCAACTGGAGGTATTAGGAAATAGGTCTTTTCCTCGAGCAGTAAATAATGTACAAGAAATTGTGAGTCTGTTACAAGAATGTTCAGACATAAATTACGGGTGCTCAGAAAGTTGCATAGAGAATGTAGTAGGAGTAGTTACTGAGAGTTTAGGAGTACTAAAAATAAAGTGGAATGAGTTTGAAAAGGAAATGTTGGAATTTACATCTGAAAAAGTTAGGCTTATAAACCTCAAAAAATTTAATTATAAGTGTAGTTCCACATTGATGATATTTTGTTGTTTATTTTACATTTCTTCTCATGCCTATAAGTTTGTACATAGCAGTTCATTACTGAAAATTCCACATCAAAGTACTCTACCTAGAATATGCAGCAGATTTAATGAAAACCCATTGCATGAAAATTTGGGGTAAATAACTTCCTATCTTATGCAAAACAGAAGTTTCAGTATTTGAACGTCAATGATGTAGATGTTATTCTGAATGCTGATGAAATTCATCTAAACTCTTACACGGATTACAACGGAGGCAGCATATTGGGCATGCCATATAGTTCAGAACATGTTGCAATTTCAGTATTAGTGTTTATGTTGCAGAGTGTAAGGACTGATTACAGAGATGTTTTTCACATCCTACTGGTGTAAACTATTTCTGTGTGGTTGCTACACGAAGTGTTATTAGACATAATAAATGTCCTTGACTTATTGGATATAGGATTTTCTGTGTTACAACTGACAACAACAAGATTAACAGCAAAACAATGTCAATGTTTTCTGTGGAGAAAGTTAGTAATATACCTAGCGTGCATGCACAGTATCAGACGATACGTGTGAGCAGCAGACGATATGTGCGGGGAAAAAAACTGTCTGATGTCTTGTAAAGTCATTTGTTCTACTGCATGCAACTCAAGAGCGACTGTGTGATATACTGGAGCGTCATATGTTCAAATTATTTCTGTGAGCTCAAGGTTCCTATTTAATAAGAAATTGCTTTTTACCATTATTTATTAAGTAATTGTTTTTCTCTTATGTAGGTTAGTACTGTTCTGAATTACAGACTCAACTGTTTTATATTACGACGCTTGGCTACAAAGGTATATGTCTATCGAAATTTACATTTATACAGCATACTGCATATGGTCGATCCACTTGTTTTTGGAGCTATTGCCCTGGCAGTGACAGTAGATCTTCAGATTAGGTCGGAATGGAGACAAAAACAAAAAGTCAGATGTTGTTGGGTTCGACCCTGGCTGGAAAGAAAGGACCAAGGCAGGGGAATATATTCACTCTTAATGAAAGAACTGAGGCCCGAAGATCCGCAAGAATTTCGGAGCTTCGTTAGGATGGACATGGCCTGCTTCGAGAAGCTGCTGCCTATGATAGAAGATGGAATCAAAAAGTGTGACACAGTCACGAGGGAGGCTACCTCACCTTCTCGAAGGTAAGAATTATATGTTTATACATTTTGTGATCATACCAGCCAAGATATATATATATATATATATATATATATATATATATATATATATATATATATATATATATTCCAAACTCGAAAAAATAACTAGTGCACCTACTGATCCTTTAAAGTGTTGCAAATTGCAGTGCGTACATCCACAACAAATTTTGAAATGGTGGGCTGTGCTATTCTGTGGCTGAAAGCCAGACTCTTAAAAGATTCCCCAGTCGCCAGGAACCGTAATATTACAACTATCCTGCAACATAACAGGGCATGCAATGGTATTTTATCAGAGATATATATATATATATATATATATATATATATATAGTGCCATTCAGACAGTAATTAAGTATAAAATGTTACAGGCACCATAAACAGAAGAAGAGTGGGAGAAAAGGAGGAGGAGGATATTAGTGTTAGTGTTTAACGTCCCGTCGACAACGAGGTCATTAGAGACGGAGCGCAAGCTCGGGTGAGGGAAGGATGGGGAAGGAAATCGGCCGTGCCCTTTCAAAGGAACCATCCCGGCATTTGCCTGAAGCGATTTAGGGAAATCACGGAAAACCTAAATCATGATGGCCGGAGACGGGATTGAACCGTCGTCCTCCTGAATGCAGTCCAGTGTGCTAACCACTGCGCCACCTCGGTCGGTTGTGGGAGAAAATTGCCAAAGATTAGATGAACTGTGGCAGTTCCCAAACTGCAATGGTAAGCCACATAATATGGAGAAAATCTGACAATAATGAAATGCATTTAAAATGCTTTTAATGAAATCATCAGACTCAGCTTAAGGCAGTTTTTATCTTTCACACTGGAAGTCTATGTACTGCTATATAAAACTACTTACTTTTATTTTCAGGAGCAATGCCCCACCACGAGCTGCTGGATCAGCGTACTTCAATTATAAAGAAATCCACAGCATTGTTTTACTAGCTAGGTACCGATTCTCTTTAATCGACATTGGGTGCAATGGGAGAGTGAGTGATGGTGGGGTGTATGCAAACAGCCTGGTCAGCAGTGCACTTCGGTAAAACTGGCTGAAGGTACCACAGAAAAAAATCACTTGCTGGCACTGAAGTGCCATATATGGTACTTGATGATGCCTTTCACCTGGAGCCATATATCATGAAACCCTATAGAGACTGGCAGAAACAGAAGCCCAGATTTTTAACTACAGACCTAAGAGGGAGGCGGGCAGTGTAAAACACTTTTAAATTCTGGCCGAACACTTCAGAGTTCTTCTCAGTACAATTCAACTACCTGTTCAGAAAGTGGAATTAATTATTCATTTTGTGGATACTGCACAACTACTTGACTGAAGAGGCAGAAAGCACATATCTGACACATACTGATACAGAAAACTCTGACTTGTGCACCACAAACAATGGTTCCTGGAGAGAAGAGAGATCTCTCTCTAGCATACCCCAGCAGAGTGGAAATCACAAGTCACTGTGTGCCAGAAAAGTGCGCGAAAAATTTTGTGAATTCTTTGGTACAACAGGTTATATTTCATGACAGTGGGAAACTGTTAAGAAGTAAAACTTTTAACAGTAATAATTTACAAAAGACAATCTTTTATTTAAAAATAACTCATAATTGAAAGGCAATCTCTTAACTTTAAAATCAGTTACTGATTTCTTTTTGTATTCCATCCATGATAGAGTTAATCACATTCAATTTTACTTCAGCCTTCATTGCTAGATGTTTCATTTTTTTTTCAATTCAGCAGCAACTACTGCCAAAACTTATCTTCACTGCCGCCAATAATTGAAACTTGAATGTCTCTTAAAACTGACAATGCTGATGTGGCGAGTTCATCCTCATTGTCCCTCCTACACCTCTTCCTTGCTGAAGCATAATGCTCACTTAGAGGTGATTGTGGTGATATCAGAGGTGTTGATACAGGTGTACTTCTCACTGCCCACTCCACAGTAAATATGTCTTGGGAGTACTGAAAATGGAAAACTGATACAGTACTGTGCTACATACATATGACAATATCTAACATTAAAGTGGTTATGTAAACTACAGTAGCCTGTTTAAAGTTATCTATGTAAAATTTTGTTAATGTAAATGACTTTATGAAAGTAAAGTACTATTTTGTTGCAGCAAATGTATACAATATAATCAAAATGTTACATTCTTTTTGTCAAGAGAGCTTTATGGCTAGTGAACTGTTATCAACATACATGAGAACACTGTTTATGCACTTACATTGCTGTTGTCATCTTCACTATATCCCTCATTTACTATGGCCTCTTCAGTTACTCTGGTCACCTCAGTATCCTGAAATAGTTGATGTTTTATTCACCTGCTGCAATTACTGTTTACAACTTTTATTTAAATTTATGTAAATACTTACACAAGAGTCATTAACAATGGTCATGCTACACGGATTTGATGAGTGACTGTTGTATCTGAGATATATAAGGCCCATGTCAGTCAACAGCAGATTGTTCATTGGTGAACCCCTAATGACACTGAAATCTATGAACCAACATGGTAGTATGAAAGTGTGACTTGTTTGCCAAAATACCATTCACTAACATAAGCATATATACTAATTGAGTTGGAATATCCATCTACAATCTTAAATCAGAATAAGCTGTCTTACACAATACAGAATTCCTACAAAGGAAGTACAACAAAATGTTCGAACTTACTATACAGTGTAGGATGTTTGTCACTGTTTTTCTCAGTGTCACATAGTCCTTTAAAAACTTCAAAGGATGGAACCACCACACAGTAGGTTCATAAACTTCGTTTGCCCCAGCACCACTATGCTCACTGGCTCTAATTTTTTTTAGCTCTCCACAAAAGTGCGACTGCAGGGACATGAAACGAGTTTTGCAGTCTTTCTTACACAATGGGCAACACTGTGCAAACTTTATTGCCTATCACTGCCTGTTTCTCTTTACTGGCTCGCTGAAATAAAGCAAGAGATGGAATCGAATCAAACATGAACTTCCGTATGCTAAGGCATTGAGATACGAATCGAGAATAATCGTGTAACATTATATGCATATCATTCAGAAATCAACGATGCCGATATACCTTATTATGATATAGCAGGTCGTGCGTATCGAACATGCACTTTTCTTCGCTGTACGCCTGAATTAGGATGCTTAAAGCCTCTTTGTTCCCTTCCATTTCTAGAATATGAAGCAATAAATAGAACAATATGCTTTCCCAAACAGCTAGTATAAAGGTAAGTCTACTGGAAAAAAATATTGCTGTTTTTTACTGCATTTACAAAACCTACTTACTGAAAAAAAATGAGGAAAATCTCTAACACGAAAAACTGTAATTTGCCTCTAGTCACCCAACAATAAACAAATAGCAAGCAGAAAGCACTGTGGCACCTGCTTCTGACATGCGCAAGTTATCACAGCCTAGTGCGCATGCGTGACCTGACGGAAGTTTAGAACTGAAAGAATTATTTCTACTGATTACTTCGTATTCTAGAAATGAAATGGATCAAAGAGGCGTTAAGCGTCTTAATTTAGGCATACAATGAGGAAAGCTGTATGTGTGACTTGCTGTATCATAAAACGATATGTCGGCAATCTTTTCTTTCCGAGTAATATGCATATAATGCCACACAGTGATTTTCGATTTATATCGTAATGCCTCAGCTTACGAACGTTCATATTTGTTTTGATTGCACCTCTGTTTTATTTCAGCATGCCAGAAAAGAGAAACTGGCAGTGATAGGCGACAAAGTCCATGCAGTTTCGCCCAGTGCGATAGACGAGGACTGACTGAGTAGCACTTACATACTGTATATTCAAAACTTGGAAAAATAACACAAGTACACCTTTAAGTAAGTGCTGCACAGTGCAGTGCTTACATCCACAACAACTTTTGAAATGATGAGCTGTGTTATTCTGTGGCTAAATGCCAGACTCTTAAAAGATTCCCCAGAAAACGAAATGTTACAACCAGAATACAACATAACAGGGCGTTTACTGGTATTTCATCACTAATCTAGCCTGGTATGATCACAAAACGTATCAACATATGATTTAATTCTTACTTTCGAGAAGGTGGGATAGCTTCCGTCATGGCTGTGACACTCTTTCTGATTCCATCTTCTATCATAGACAGCAGCTTCTCAAAACAGGCCATGTCCATCCTAACGAAGTTCCGAAATTCTAGCGGATCTTCGGGCCCCAGTTCTTTCATTTACAGTCAATATATTCCCCTTCCTTTGTCCCTTCTTTTCAGCCAGGGAAAGTAAGTTCCGTTTGGTTATATAAAACAAACGTGTATAGATATAGAAAAATATTTATTGTACAAAAATCTACAACTGTTAAACTTCTTTTCTACATAGCTAACATGTTCTTTCAGCTCGTCATCAGCGTTGAAGTGTTGACCACCAAGGACAGATTTTAGGTGTAAGAAGAGATGAAAGTCGCTAGGAGCGAGGTCCAGGCTGTACTGAGGATGGTCAAACATGTCCCAGTGAAATTCCTGTAAGAGTCGTTTGGTCATTCGCCGTTTGAGGTCAGGCATTATCACGGAAAAAAACAACTGTTGACAGTAATCCTCAGCGCCTGTTCTGTATTGTGCACCGTAATTTCTTAATGGGCTTGCAGTAAACATGTGCATTGATTGTTTGGCCTCGTGGTAAGAAATCAATGACCAAAATGCCTTTTCTGTCTCAAAAAACGGTGCGCATGACTTTTCGAGGTGTCTTCACGATTCTCTCTCAAGAGCCTTTATGTGGATAGATACGTACAGCAATCAGAGTCGGAACTGCATCTGCAAAATCACAAGGATTATTAAAGGTTTTTGTTGCCACTAATTACCAGCAATGTAATTGACAGTGTAGTATTGCCAATATTTCCTGTAATGAAAGCCACGCAATGGGGGATGTTTCACATTTGCAAGAACAATCTCACTTAAGTAATTAAGTTCATTGAAACACTTAGAAACTAACCTCTCGTCTGACGAATACATTCTAAAGACGCAATGGCAATTTCTCCAGATCTGTTGGCAATGATATTTTGAATTATTGCTGTACTGAGTTCGGGTACCTGAGAAACATAACAATACGTTAGAATTCGTTTTCTAAACACGAATTATTATGGTACTGTATGGCTAATTACATATAACTACACAATTAATATTTTCACAATTGTTTCTTTACTGCAAAATTAAAGCCAACGGAAGAACAAATGTAAAACATACTTACTAATGACAGTTTTCTTGAGATGTAATTTTCTGTGTGGACAAGTGTAACTTTTTCATAAGATGATAAATCACAGGAGTCACAGAAATTGCAGAAATAGCAGTGTTAGAGTGCGGAGGGATACAAGACCTGGATTCGTTAACTGTGACAAATCACAGCTAAGAATAACAAATACTGGAAACTAGCATTCACAGAAATTGCTGATATCGGAAATCTGCAGAATGACAAAAGCACAATGATATTCTGGAAGAAGGGTATATCGATAATATTTGTAGGACATCTTTCAAAACTCACATCTCAGAATAGCCGCCATTATCGAAAGTCAAAACTGAAATGCGACATGAATACAGTGGGCGGGAAAAAGCCCGGGAGTTGAAAATCCAGAAAAAAACTATGATCATCCGGAAAACCGAACGACTACACCCCCCTCTCCCCCCCCCCCCCCCCCCCCCCCCGCCCGCATGAACAATGGACCTTGCCGTTGGTGGGGAGGCTTGCGCGCCTCAGCGATACAGATAGCCGTACCGTAGGTGCAACCATAACGGAGGGGTATCTGTTGAGAGGCCAGACAAACGTGTGGTTCCTGAACAGGGACAGCAGCCTTCTCAGTAGTTGCAGGGGCAACAGTCTGGATGATTGACTGATCTGGCCTTGTAACACTAACCAAAACGGCCATGCTGTGCTGGTACTGCAAACGGCTGAAAGCAAGGGGAAACTACAGCCGTAATTTTTCCTGAGGGCATGCAGCTTTACTGTATGGTTAAATGATGATGGCGTCCTCTTGGGTAAAATAGTCCCCCATTCGGATCTCCAAGCGGGGACTACTCAAGAGGATGTCTTTATCAGGAGAAATAAAACTGGCATTCTACGGATTGGAACGTGGAGTGTCAGATCTCTTAATCGGGCAGGTAGGTTAGAAAATTTAAGAAGGGAAATGGATAGGTTAAAGTTAGATATAGTGGGAATTAGTGAAGTTCGGTGGCAGGAGGAACAAGACTTTTGGTCAGGTGAATACAGGGTTATAAATACAAAATCAAATAGGGGTAATGCAGGAGACGGTTTAATAATGAATAAAAAAATATGAGTGTGGGTTAGCTACTACAAACAGCATAGTGAACGCATTATTGTGGCCAAGATAGACACGAACCCGACGCCTACTACAGTAGTATAAGTTTATATGCCTACTAGCTCTGCAGATGACGAAGAAATTGAAGAAATGTATGATGAAATAAAAGAAATTATTCAGATAGTGAAGGGAG
Source organism: Schistocerca americana (assembly GCF_021461395.2). NCBI lineage: Eukaryota > Metazoa > Arthropoda > Insecta > Orthoptera > Acrididae > Schistocerca > Schistocerca americana. The sequence goes on along the minus strand of NC_060120.1, from coordinate 463,225,726 downwards.
ACGAAAATTTAATAGTTATTGATGACTGGAATTCGGCAGTAAGAAAAGGGAGAGAAGGAAACGTAGTAGGTGAATATGGACTGGGAATAAGAAATGAAAGAGGGAACCGCCTGTAGAATTTTGCACAGAGCACAACTTAATCATAGTTAACACTTGCTTTAAGAATCATGAAAGAATGTTGTATACATGGAAGAAAGCTGGAGATACTGACAGGTTTCAGATAGATTATATAATGGTAAGACAGAGATTTAGGAACCAGGTTTTAAATTGTAAGACATTTCCAGGGGCAGATGTGGACTCTGACCACAATCTATTGGCTATGAACTGTAGATTAAAACTGAAGAAACTGCAAAATGGTGGGAATTTAAGGAGATGGGAATTGGATAAACTGACTGAACCAGAGGTTGTACAGAGTTTCAGGGAGAGCATAAGGGAACAACTGACACGAATGGGGGAAAGAAATACAGTACAAGAAGAATGGGTAACTTTGAGGGATGAAGTAGTGCAGGCAGCAGAGGATAACGTAGGTAAAAAGACGTGGGTTAGTAGAAATCCTGGGGTAACACAAGAAATATTGAATTTAATTGATGAAAGGAGAAAATATAAAAAATTAAGCAGGCAAAAAGGAATACAAACGTCTCAAAAACGAGATCGACAGGAAGTGCAAAATGGCTAAGCAGGGATGGCTAGAGGACAAATGTAAGGATATAGAGGCTTATCTCACGAGGAGCAAAATAGACACTGCCTACAAGTAAATTAAAGAGACCTTTGGAGAAAAGAGAACCACTTGTATGAAAATCAAGAGCTCAGATGGAACCCAGTTCTAAGCAAAGAAGGGAAAGCAGAAAGGTGGAAGGAGTATATAGAGGTTCTATACAAGGGTGATGTACTTGAGGACAATATTACTTGAGGACAATATTATGGAAATGGAAGAGGATGTAGATGAAGATGAAGATGAAAAGGGAGATATGATACTGCGTGAAGAGTTTGACAGAGCACTGAAAGACCTGAGTCGAAACAAGGCCCCGGGAGTAGAAAACATTCCAACAGAACTACTAACAGCCTTGGGAGAGCCAGTCGTGACAAAACTCTACCATCTGGTGAGCAAGATATATGAGACAGGTGAAATACCCTCAGATATCAAGAAGAATATAATAATTCCAATCCCAAAGAAAGCAGGTGTCGACAGATGTGAAAATTGCCGAACTATCAGTTTAATAAGTCACAGCTGCAAAATACTAACGCGAATTCTTTACAGACGAATGGAAAAACTAGTAGAAGCCGACCTCAGGGAAGATCAGTTTGGATTCCGTAGAAATATCGGAACACGTGAGGCAATACTGACCCTACGACTTATCTTAGAAGCTAGATTAAGAAAAGGCAAACCTACGTTTCTAGCATTTGTAGACTTAGAGGAAGCTTTTGACAATGTTGACTGGAATACTCTCTTTCAAATTCTGAAGGTGGCAGGGGTAAAATACAGGGAGTGAAAGGCTATTTACAATTTGTACAGAAACTAGAAGGCAGTTATAAGAGTCGAGGGACATGAAAGGGAAGCAGTGGTTGGGAAGGGAGTGAGACAGGGCTATAGCCTCACCCCAATGTTATTCAATCTGTATATTGAGCAAGCAGTGAAGGAAACAAAAGAAAAATTCGGAGTAGGTATTAAAATCCATGGAGAAGAAATAAAATCTTTGAGGTTCGCCGATGACATTGTAATTCTGTCAGAGACAGCAAAGGACTTGGAAGAGCAGTTGAACGGAATGGACAGTGTCTTGAAAGGAGGATATAAGATGAACATCAACAAAAGGAAAACAAGGATAATGGAATGTAGTCGAATTAAGTCGGGTGATTCTGAGGGAATCAGATTAGGAAATGAGACACTTAAAATAGTAAAGGAGTTTTGGTATTTGGGGAGCAAAATAACTGACGATGGTCGAAGTAGAGAGGATATAAAATGTAGACTTGCATTGGCAAGGAAAGCGTTTCTGAAGAAGAGAAATTTGTTAACATCGAGTATAGATTTAAGTGTCAGGAAGTCGTTTCTGAAAGTATTTGTATGGAGTGTAGCCAAGCATGGAAGTGAAATATGGACGATAAATAGTTTGGACAAGAAGAGAATAGAAGCTTTCGAAATGTGGTGCTACAGAAGAATGCTGAAGATTAGATGGGTAGATCACATAACTAATGAGGAAGTATTGAATAGAATCGGGGAGAAGAGAAGTTTGTGGCACAACTTGACTAGAAGAAGGGATCGGTTGATAGGACATGTTCTGAGGCATCAAGGGATAACCAATTTAGCATTGGAGGGCAGCGTGGAGGGTAAAAATCATATAGGGAAACCAACAGATGAATACACTAAGTAGATTCAGAAGGATGTAGGTTGCAGTAGACACTGGGAGATGAAGAAGCTTGCACAGGATAGAGTAGCATGGAGAGCTGCATCAAACCAGTCTCAGGACTGAATACCACAACAACAACAACAACAACAGCAACCCAAAACCTGTAAATCTTCTGGGAAACCCGAAAAACTTGGCACGTATGTAACAGAAACTTTACGGCCTCCATCGTAGTTGCCTCTACAGTTCAGCACACAACAACGAAACAGCATTATGTCAGTAGTGAGATTTCAGAGAACACACCAAATTGTCCAGTCTAGTGTACACAAAGGAATTCAATTTAACACACGGTAACTCCACTCACGAACAAGCTAAATTAAGATACAATAATGTTTACGAGCTTCCACGAACTACTGCTGTCGCCATGTTGTGATGTCACGACAGGCTTTCTTTATTTAGCGGGTGCTGCTTGTAGACCTGTGCCTTACTGTCTCACAGTTTGTTGTAAAAATGTATATATGTGCATCCATTTGTTACGCACTGACGAATTCAGCAAAATGATCCTTTTATTGTATGATGTTGAATGACATTATTATTTATTATTATTATTATTATTATTATTATTATTGAAGAGAACAGGTTATCCACTGTCACATTTTTAAATGACAAAACCATATTGGAAAATGACTGTAGGTTATCTGTTTTATTATGCAAGATGCCTTTATTGCATTATTGGCCAGTTTCAAATGTATAATGTTGGTGATGTGCATGTCACAATCTGTGACCAGTTTCATGCTACGTGGACACACACATACAACAGAAATAACAAGTCAATGTGTACTTTTCTATCCTCATACACTAACTTTTCAATTACTTTCATTTCTTTATGAGAATATAACACCACTTCAGTCTAGGACAGAAATCTCTTACGCAGTAGGATGGTGTCAGTCTCATCCTAACTAAAACAAAAATTGGTGTAGTCGCAAACTTCCCTGCTGGAAACATGAACAATCTGTTTGACAATTTAGAGCAGATAGACTAAATGGTACTGGAACTGCAGGGCCACAGTGTTACAAACATTCAAGCTAAACAAAATAAAAAACCTCTGCAGTCCACAAGACCCCACCACACTAGTTACATGTTAAATAGGTTAGGCCTGATGATTTGGCAGGCATTTGTCAGAACAATATAATACTAGGAAGTGAATTGGGGCAGTGAAATAAAAGAACCAAGTAAAAATAAAGAATAAGTATAATTGAAATAAAAAGCACTTGAAAAACAAATACAGGATATAAATTTTGTATAATAATTGGAATATATTTTCAAATCTCATGTATTCTAGAAACCCCTGAACTTTCAGGTTAAGTCAATAATATATTTGCCTAAATAAACACTGGCATAATGTTGTAGAAACATTTTCAATGAAAATGTTCGGTATGCCAGAATCTTATAAAGGTCCTTGCATCTCACCAAATACAGTGATAAGCTGCAAAGTGAGAATCTGAATGACTGTTTTGACAGTTCTCTGTAAAAGTTATCTTAACCTCAGTATTAACTCATTCCACAAAATTTCTGGGAGTGCTGTGACTAAACTCTTCTTAGATTTCAATTGCTTGTATGAATCATCTGCTATGTATTTTTAAATAAACTAAAGATGGCAGAAAAGTTGTAAAATGATTCAGTTAAAAAAAAGGGAAAAACATTGGCAGGAACATGGAACAGAACAAATATAGATGGGTTTTCCAACAGTGAGGTAGCATTATTTCTGAGTTGGGAGTATTTTTAATTATTTCTTTATTTTAAATAAATGCACAAAGAAATGGGGTGTAATGTAAAATTTTGATGAGTGAATCACCAACAGTGATGTAGATACTTCACTAAATATTAAACAAGCAATAATAGATAAATGTCAGCTAAATATTGTAACTGAAACACAGCAGCTCTTTTGAGATGCAACATATTTAATTATACTGACAGGTTACTGCCGTTTCTAGGCCCTGTTTGGTTAAATTTTCAAACTAAAGTCACACAAGAGGCCTGCAACGATTATGTGAGTAACTGAGCATGTTCTTATTACCATTTTAAGCCCCTAATAAGAAAAGTCCAATTGTTATTGAAACTTTCTTATTAATGCATTTTAGGCAATCCCATCTTTAGAATATTAGTCAAAAACATCATAGCTGCCATACAAGCACAAATTATGTATGACATATTAAGAGCAAACATATGGGTTTATCAACAAATAGGGTTACATACCACAGAAAGACCTTACTTCAGAATATCATTGCAAGTGTTATCTATTGTAACACTGGTGCTCAACTGACAGCGCTATGCCATTACAAAAGTCGATATCACAATGTACCACTAGGTAGCATCATTGTAGGGCTGCTGGTATCTTGTGTCAAATTTTGATGGACAGTTGTAAACAAAATCAACTATAAAACCATAAAATAACTGTAAACCATGGTAAAAGGGTTTTTTCCTGTATGAAAACTAAAAATCACAAAGGTGCAAAGAATGACATTCAAACAAAAGTTTATCATTAATACATGTGGTATGAGCAAGTGATGATGGGATAGGAAGGATAGGAGGACAAGAGGGACACAGTGGGAGGAGTACAAAATAATCTCAGCTTATATAAATGACAGCCAACAATCTCTAGCATTGGCAAACTTACTTAAAACATGGAAGAGAGACCTGCTGTAAGCCTGCTAGGTGTTGCAAAAACACATAATAAGGTGAAAGTAAAATTTCTTCATAGTGCATAAGCACATTATTAAATTATTGCAGCTGTATATACATGAGCAGATAATGTATTCCATATATTATTATTTACAGTCAATGAGTAAGTCGGGATAGGAAGAAGCATGGTTGAATATGCACCAGAAAGGGTAGGAGGATTGTGAAGGTGCATAGGGCACCTGGAAAATTTACCTTTATTGACTTATAATGCCACTGCAGTAACAAAGTCACAGTACAATAAAATATCTTAAAATTTACAAACACGAAAAATGCAATGAAGAGCAGCAATGGTGTTCACCAGGCCTTAGAAGTGATATGTACTCCAACATTAAACATAGGAAAATGACAAGTATTTGAATACACCACGAATAGCATTAAAATTGCAGTACTGTTTTTCATATCTAATAAGAAATCATCTATTCTATTAGTGAAACACAAATCATTCACCCTGGTTAAAAAGGGGCACATCGGTTTATTTTTACAAGGATTGCTTGTGAGATGCACAAGTGAGGGGAGGGGAGCACGAAAAAAGGTGGAGTTGATTGTGCATGATTAAATGGAAAGTGACCACACATGATCAAAGGAAGGTGTAAACAGAAAATACACGAAGCTGTGGGGGGGATTGGAGCAGGGAGCTAGAGAAACAGGTCAACCAAGAGCACAGTAAGACAGTATTACCATCAAATTGAATGAAAACTTTATGAACAAAAAGTCAGAAGTTGAAAATATTTCTAATAATCTTTTTCTAAATGTTGTGGATATAGTAGGATCCAGGTGTTCATTAGAAGATGCTAGGCTGTTAATGGAAGAGGCCATACCTATGCAATATGATACAACTGAAATCTCACCCACTTCTCCCTCTGAAATTAGGAAAATAATAAACTTGCTTAAAAGCAAAAACTCACATGGAATTGATGGCATAATGTATTCAAGAGTAGCTTCACATATCTGTAAAAATGAAGTACTAACAAAATGTCAGTTTGGTTTCCAGAAATGTTTTTCAACAGAAAATGCCATATATGCTTTCACCAATCAAATGTTGAATGATCTGAATAACCGAACACCACCCATTGGGATTTTGTGTGATCTCTCAAAGGCTTTTGATTGTGTAAATCATGAAATTCTGCTAGACGAGCTCAAGTATTGTGGCATGAGTGGGATAGTGCACAAATGGTTTAATTCGAACCTATCTGGAAGAGTGCAGGAAGTTGAAAGAAGCAGTTCTCATAATATTCAAAGATCAGCACATTACTCAAACTGGGGAACTATCAAGAATGGGGTTCCACAAGGGTCGGTCTTGGGTCCTTTGTTGTTCTTAATACACTCCTGGAAATTGAAATAAGAACACCGTGAATTCATTGTCCCAGGAAGGGGAAACTTTATTGACACATTCCTGGGGTCAGATACATCACATGATCACACTGACAGAACCACAGGCACATAGACACAGGCAACAGAGCATGCACAATGTCGGCACTAGTACAGTGTATATCCACCTTTTGCAGCAATGCAGGCTGCTATTCTCCCATGGAGACGATCGTAGAGATGCTGGATGTAGTCCTGTGGAACGGCTTGCCATGCCATTTCCACCTGGCGCCTCAGTTGGACCAGCGTTCGTGCTGGACGTGCAGACCGCGTGAGACGACGCTTCATCCAGTCCCAAACATGCTCAATGGGGGACAGATCCGGAGATCTTGCTGGCCAGGGTAGTTGACTTACACCTTCTAGAGCACGTTGGGAGGCACGGGATACATGCGGACGTGCATTGTCCTGTTGGAACAGCAAGTTCCCTTGCCAGTCTAGGAATGGTAGAACGATGGGTTCGATGACGGTTTGGATGTACCGTGCACTATTCAGTGTCCCCTTGACGATCACCAGTGGTGTACGGCCAGTGTAGGAGATCGCTCCCCACACCATGATGCCGGGTGTTGGCCCTGTGTGCCTCGGTCGTATGCAGTCCTGATTGTGGCGCTCACCTGCACGGTGCCAAACACGCATACGACCATCATTGGCACCAAGGCAGAAGCGACTCTCATCGCTGAAGACGACACGTCTCCATTCGTCCCTCCATTCACGCCTGTCGCGACACCACTGGAGGCGGGCTGCACGATGTTGGGGCGTGAGCGGAAGACGGCCTAACGGTGTGCGGGACCGTAGCCCAGCTTCATGGAAACGGTTGCGAATGGTCCTCGCCGATACCCCAGGAGCAACAGTGTCCCTAATTTGCTGGGAAGTGGCGGTGCGGTCCCCTACGGCACTGCGTAGGATCCTACGGTCTTGGCGTGCATCCGTGCGTTGCTGCGGTCCGGTCCCAGGTCGACGGGCACGTGCACCTTCCGCCGACCACTGGCGACAACATCGATGTACTGTGGAGACCTCACGCCCCACGTGTTGAGCAATTCGGCGGTACGTCCACCCGGCCTCCCGCATGCCCACTATACGCCCTCGCTCAAAGTCCGTCAACTGCACATACGGTTCACGTCCACGCTGTCGCGGCATGCTACCAGTGTTAAAGACTGCGATGGAGCTCCGTATGCCACGGCAAACTGGCTGACACTGACAGCGGCGGTGCACAAATGCTGCGCAGCTAGCGCCATTCGACGGCCAACACCGCGGTTCCTGGTGTGTCCGCTGTGCCGTGTGTGTGATCATTGCTTGTACAGCCCTCTCGCAGTGTCCGGAGCAAGTATGGTGGGTCTGACACACCGGTGTCAATGTGTTCTTTTTTCCATTTCCAGGAGTGTATATATTAATGACTTGCCATTCTATATTCATGAAGAGGCAAGTATAGTAATCACACCTGACAAACAAGAATTAACTGATGAAATTGTCAATAATGTCTTTCAGAAAATTACTAAGTGGTTCCTTGTAAACAGACTCTCACCGAATTTTGAAAAGACACAGTACATACAGTTCCATACAGCAAATGGTATGACGCCATTAATAAATATAGACCTTAATCAGAAGCATATAGCTAAGGTAGAATATTCAAAATTTTTAGGTGTGTCCATTGATGAGAGATTAAATTGGAAGAAACACATTGATGATCTGCTGAAACGTTTGAGTTCAGCTACTTATGCAATAAGGGTCATTGCAATTTTGGTGATAAACATCTTAGTAAATTAGCTTACTACGCCTATTTTCACTCATTGCTTGCATATGGCATCATATTTTGGGGTAATTCATCATTGAGGAATAAAGTATTTATTGCACAAAAGCGTGTAATCAGAATAATAGCTGGAGTCCACCCAAGATCATCCTGCAGACTTTTATTTAAGGATCTAGGGATATTCACAGTAGCTTCTCAGTATATATACTCTCTTATGAAATTTGTTATTAACAACCAAACCCAATTCAAACGTAATAGCAGTGTGCATAACTACAATACTAGGAGAAAGGATGATCTTCACTATTCAAGATTAAATCTAACTTTGGCACAGAAAGGGGTGAATTATACTGCCACTAAAGTCTTTGGTCACTTACCAAATAGTATCAAAAGTCTGACAGATAACTAACAAGTATTTAAAAAGAAATTAAAAGAATTTCTGAATGACAACTCCTTCTACTCCATAGAGGAATTTTTAGATATAATTTTTTTTAAATAAGTTGTTATATTAACTTAATTATGTTGTTAAATTAACTTAATTATGTTGTTAAATTAACTTAATTATGTCATGTATTGGAAAATTTGACTCGTTCCACATCATTACGAAATATCGTATTCATGATGCATGGAACTAGCATTAATCTAATCTAATCTGAAACAAGGGAATGGTGCCTTCGTTTGACTGTGTTAGTTTACTGTTCCTGGTACTGGTGACAGACTAACAGGTAATTGTATATGTCACCTTATGATGACTGGTATTGACAGTCTTTTGGTGCTAGATACAATAATATGGTCTTCGTGAAACCCATCTGGCCTAAGGTTTTGCAGTCAGGTAAAGGATTTCTTTCTTCCCCTCGTGTTTGGACATTGTCCACTGTTCTGTATGTCATGTCATGACCTCTTTTTATGTTTATGGAGTATTACTGAAATGTTGTATGTGTTTGCATAGTCAGCCAAGCATGAGATTGTTTACAATGTTTTCATTCTTTAAGATATTAAGTAATATATGTATTGGTTATCTAACAAATTACCAGATGAAAGTGGGGTTTCTATTAATTCGTATAGCTCACTGCTAGAAATATTGCAGTTATGCATTAGGGTGTGTGGTCCACAGTCTTATCTTAATGTTTTCATGTAGCCTCCTATGGCTTTGAACACCTCATCACCCCAAGCCCTCACACTCACCCCTTTATTTCAAATTTAGTTCAGTTCTTCCCTTGCTCATGCCTGCTCATCTTTCCATTACTAATGCAAAACCGAACCCACCTCCATCCCCACCCCAATGCATACACTGCCTGTGTAATTAGGTCAAATGTGTCAAGGAAACCAAGACATGATACCATTCAGTGGTACAACAATGAGTAAGCTAAATAGATTCTAAACTGGCCAAGGAATCAGACTTGTCTTCTGGCCTACCACGAAAATTAAAGAAACATGATCTGTCAAAAACACTCTCAGCCTCAGAGTACTGAGAATTCATAGTATTCCTTGCAAGTGCAGCATCTGTTATGTAGGGCAGTCTATACAGACTGTTGCTAATTGCTGTGTCGAACATTACCACCTTGAGCACAGAAACACTAAAAACAGCAGTTTTCGAGAACAGTCTAATGAATAAACACAAGGTCTGTGATTAGGGAAGCAGTATAAATTAAACTGTATGGTCACAACTTCAAGAGACACTGGTAATGCACTTTGTAATTTATTTACTTATTCATTTGCTATTGTTTTTAGTCTTAGCTAGATACAAGAACAGATCAAATGTCACACATGAGTTAATATACATGAATATAAAACATAATATTTTAGCACAGTTTCAAATGAGGTAGCATGACTAAAACAATGCATGAAAACATGGACTTGAGAAAGAAAACTTGCAGAGAAAACCTTTACACGGTTCACATCTACACACACACTCCACAAGCCCCCATATGGAGCGTGGCAGAGGGTGTCTTGTGCCACTACTAGTCATTTTCTTTCCTTGCAGTTTTCAAATTGATGTGGCTTGAAAACTGAGGAGATATTATTCATTTCCTTTCCTGTTCCACTCACCAATAGAGTGAGGGGAAAATAATTGTCAACATACCTCTGTATGAGCCCTAATTTCTCTCACCTTATCTTTGTAGTCCTTATGTGAAATGTACATTAGTGGCAGTAAAATCTTTCTGCAGTCAGCTTCAAATGCCGGTTCTCTACATTTTACCAATAGTGTTCCTTGAAACGATCATCATTTTCCCTCCAGGGATTCCCATTTGAGTTCCCATAGCATCTCCAAAACACTTGCACACTGTACGAAACTGCCAGTAACAAATCTAGCAGTCCATTTCTGAATTGTTTCGACTTTTCCTTCAATCCTGGTGGGGATCCCAAACTCTCTAGTAGTACTGAAGTATGTGTTGCACTTGTTCACTATGCGTAGAGTCCTTCACAGATGAACCACACTCTCACAATAAACCAAAGTGGAGCATTAATACCTTACATACTACAACCCTTATGTGCCTGTTCCATTTCATATCGCTATGCTACATAATGCCTAGATATTTAAACAACATAACTGTAATGCTGTATTCGAGCATTACACTTTTTTTGCCCTACTAATGTGTATTACATACATTTCTCTACATTAGAGCTAGCTGCAATTCATTACACCACCTAGAAACTTCACCTAAGTTGTCTTGTATCATCCTAAGGTCACTCAACGAAGACACCTTCCCATACACCACAGCATTGTCAACAAACAGCTGCAGATTGCTGCTCACCCTGTCTGCTGTATCATTTACATATACAGAGAATAATAGCACTCCTATCACACTTCCAGGGCACTCCTGATTATACCCCTCTCTCTGATGAATACTCACCATCATGGACAATGTACTGGGTTCTATTACTTAAGAAGTCTTCAAACCACTCATATATCTGGATAACTATTCTGTATGATATTCGTCATCTGATATGAGTAATGGTGCGGCAAGTATGCTGGACAGCAACACAAATGTAGCCTATGAATGCAAAGAATGTCACCTTAGCATATGCTACTCCATGATGTCATCATGATGTAATTTAGCCAAACAGGTTCCATACACTGAGCCTCACCAGTTTTATGACAGTCAGACTTAGTCCCTGGTGATGGTGATGGAGGCTGTTATGAAAAGCTTGGGATTTTATATAAATTTGATGTAGCAAGTTAACAAAACTTTTTATCCATGTGAGTAAAATGATTGTGTAAAACCGATAGCTCAGCATCTTGCAGAAATCTCTTCAGGGTCCTTGGGAGTCTTACACTTACATGTCAATTTATTTACTCCCTGAAGTATTTGTTGTTAATAACAGGTGTAATTTTACTATGTTCAGTGAAATGAACTTGCAAAATACTGAAAGCAAAAATAATGTCCACATAGACTATGCACCCCTGCCTATGATTCAAAATGGAATTTTACATTCTGATACAAAAGTCTTTAACTGGTTGCTGTTAGACAACAGACAGAAAACTGGAAATACAAAGTAAAAAAATGGTTCAAATGGCTCTAAGCACTATGGGGCTTAACTTCTGAGGTCATCAGTCCCCTAGACTTAGAACTACTTAAACCTAACTAACCTAAGGACATCACACACATCCATGCCCGAGGCAGGATTCAAACCTGTGACTGTAGAAGCAACGTGGGTCCGGACTGAAGTGCCTAGAACCGCTTGGCCACAGTGGCCGGCAATACAAAGCAAAAAAATTATTTTATTAGCCTCTTCTTCTATAATTATAACTAAACATAATGTTTCGACTCAAGGATACATCCACTGGTTAACACTAAGGTTTGTATTAAAGATAATTTTAACGTTACTGTTACATGTAAGGCTGACAGTACTCTTTGTAAAATTATGAAGTATTTTGTATGAAGTACAAGAGAAAAATTGCACTTCAATAAAAAACTATTTCTAGTTACAGAGCCATTAGTTGCTTCCTCTGAGAAGGGGATGTTTTGGAAGATTGAGAACCACCTGTGTACAACACTAGTGTGGCCCATTCATGAGTACTGCTGAAGTTTTTGAGATCCCCAACAGGTCAGATTAAACCAACACATCAAAGCAACTCAGAGGTGGGCTGCTAGATAGATTACCAGTAGGTTCAAACAACATACGAGTATTATGAAGATGCTTGGCAAACTCATATGAGACTCCCTGGAGGGAAGACAACATCCTTTTGTGGAACACTATTGAGAAAATTTAGAAGATACAAGAAATTAGGGCTCATATGGAGGCAAATACATAGCCTTTCTTTCCTCACTCTATTTGCGAGTGGAACACGAAAGGAAATGATTCATAGGGGCGGTACAAGGTCCCCCCACCATGCACCATTTGCTTGCTTGCGTAATACGTATATACCGAGTGATCAAAAAGTCAGTATAAATTAGAAAACTGAATAAATCACAGAATAATGTAGATAGAGAGGTACAAATTGACACACATGCTTTGAATGACATGGGGTTTTATTAGAACCAAAAAAACACAAAAGCTCAAAAAATGTCCGACAGATGGCGTGTAATTAGTATAACAAAGTAAGACAAAGCAAAGATGATGTTCTTTATAGGAATATGTCCACCATCATTCCTCAACAATAGCTTTAGTCGAGGAATAATGTTGTGAACAGCACAGTAAAGCATGTCCGGAGTTATGGTGAGGCATTGGCATCGGATGTTGTCTTTCAGCATCCCTAGGGATGTTGGTCGATCATGATACACTCGTGACTTCAGGTAACCCCAATGCCAATAATCGCACAGACTGAGGTCTGGGGACCTGGGAGGCCAAGCATAACGAAAGTGGCTGCTGAGCACACGATCATCACCAAACGACGCGCAAGAGATCTTTCACGCGTCTAGCAATATGGGGTGGAGCGCCATCCTGCATAAACATTGTATGTTCCAGCAGGTGTTTTATCAGCCAGGCTGGGGATGATGCGATTCTGTAACATATCGGCATACCTCTCACTCGTCACGGTAGCAGTTACAAAACCAGAATCACACATTTCCTCGAAGAAAAGAGGCCCGATAACGGTAGATGTGGTAAATCCAACCCATACCCTGACTTTCTCGTCGTGCAATGGAGTTTCCACATCAGTTCTAGGATTTTTGGTGGCCCAAATTCTGCAGTTGTGGGCGTTGACAGACACTCGGAGTGTGAAATGAGATCGTCGGTCCGTAACACGTTACTTAACCAATCGTCATCTTCCGCCATCTTTTGAAACGCCCACACCGCAAATGCCCTCCACTTCACTAAATCGCCAGGTAACAGTTCATGATGCCGATGGATTTTGTACGCATAGCATCGGAGGGTACGCCTCAGTGCCAACCAAACTGTAGTGTATTGAATGTCAGTGCGACTGCACAAGCGCTGACTTCCCCATGCATAGACAAACCCACTACAGTCTTCATTTCTTCCTGAACTGTCTCAGCAGCATTATGCCTTGTGCTCAGTCGGCCACTATGGGGTCTATCATCTAAACAACCCGTGGCTTCGAACTTCGAAATCATTGCCGCCACAACTGCATTTGTCAACGGACCTTAACCCATTCGAATCTCCTTCCTATGGCGATAGGATCATGACGCTGAACTAGCACATTTCCCATTCTGATAGTACAGCTTCACTAAAATCGCCTTTTCGGGTAACGTCGACATGCTGCGACTGCTGGCACATCTGATTCTCTCTCTTTTTTTTCTTTATTGTTATTTTTAAACCCGTACAAACAGGCAGGCTGTCGGCAGCATGTTACGCTGCTCTTCAGCCATAGAATAGACAAAGAAACAACAGAAAGAATACACATAAGTTACATAACGGTGGCTAATAAAACAGTACACACATAAAGACAAGCACGGAGCCATTCACACTTGACGATAATCCACACTACAAACTGTTGACACGACGCACAAACACTGAAGATGTCGATGGCACAGGTGAACGATGGAGTGCGACAGTGAACACTGAACACTAAACACGACGGCACACACGAGACACTGATGGCGATGATCTCTGGCGCGCGAATGTCCACGTAGCGTGTGCGAGTCCAGGGACCTGCCAAGAGGGGAAGAAGGGGAGGGGAGAAGAGGGGAGAACAAAGATGCCAATGGCTGAGGAGATGGGAGGAGGAGTAGAGGGACAGGGGAGGGGAAGCCCTGGGGAGGAGTGAGGAGAAATGGAGGAGGTAGGGAAGGAGGAGAGAAGGGAGGGTGGGTGCCCAAAGGAGTAAACACAGGAAGAGGGAGGGAGGATCAAAGTTGGTAGGAGGGGTAGATGGAGGGGAGGAGGGCATCATCATGGAGAGGGAGCTGGCGGAAGCCAACCTGGGAGAGGGTAAGGAGGGTCGAGAGATGGAGACTGGATGGGACATGGGTTCAAATGGCTCTGCGCACTATGGGACTTAACATCTATGGTCATCAGTCCCATAGAACTTAGAACTACTTAAACCTAACTAACCTAAGGACATCACACAACACCCAGCCATCACGAGGCAGAGAAAATCCCTGACCCCGCCGGGAATCGAACCCGGGAACCTGGGCGTGGGAAGCGAGAACGCTACCGCACGACCACGAGATGCGGGCTGGGACGTGGGAATAAAGGCGCGGCAGTGGGCGGGGTGGGAGAGGATGGGGGAGACAAGCGGGTGAGGAGGATTGAGTTTTTGGGAGGTGTACAGGATTCGTATCCATTCAAGGAAAAGGAGGAGGTGGGGGAATGGAATGAGGTCATACAGGATCTGCATGGGGGAGGGGAGACGGCTGCGATAGGCGAGGCGGAGAGCATGGCGTTCAAGGATCTGAAGGGATTTGTAAAAGGTAGGGGGGCGGAGATCCAGGCAGGGTGGGCGTAACAGAGGATAGGGTGGATGAGAGATTTATAGGTGTGGAGTATGGTGGAGGGGTCCAGACCCCACGTACGGCCGGAAAGGAGCTTGAAAAGATGAGGAGTCGGGAGCGTGCCTTGGCTTGGATCGTCCAGAGATGGGGGTTCCAGGAGAGGCGATGGTCAAGGGTGACGCCAAGGTACTTAAGGGTGGGGGTGAGGGCGATAGGATGGCCATAGATGGTGAGATAGAAATCAAGTAGGCGGAAGGAAGGGCTGGCTTTGCCTACAATGATCCCCTGGGTTTTGGAGGGATTGACCTTGAGCAACCACTGGTTGCACCAAGCGGTGAATCTGTCAAGATGAGATTGAAGAAGGTGTTGAGAACGCTGCAGGGTGGGGGCGAGGGCAAGGAAGGCGGTGTCATCGGCAAACTGGAGAAGGTGAACGGGGGGTGACGGCGGCGGCATGTCTGCTGTATACAAAAGGTACAGAAGTGGGGAGAGGACGGAGCCTTGGGGCACACCGGCGGAGTGAAAAAAGGTGTAGGAATCCGTGTTATGGATGGTGATATAGGAAGGATGGTGGGAGAGAAAGGAGCCGATCAGACGGACGTAGTTAATGGGAAGGGCGAAGGTTTGAAGCTAGAAGAGGAAACCGGAATGCCATACACGGTCATAGGCATGTTCAATGTCCAGGGAGAGGAAGATTGCGGAGCGACGGGAATTTAGCTGTTCGGAAAAGAGATGAGTGAGGTGGAGGAGAAGGTCATCAGAAGAGCAGGACCGCCGAAAGCCACACTGGGTAACGGGAAGGAGGCGGTGCTGGCGGAGATGCTGGTGGATGTGTCGGGTGAGGTTGGATTCCAGGACCTTGCTGAAGACGGAGGTAAGGTTGATGGAACGGTAGGAGGAGATGGCAGACGACGGTTTACCACGTTTAAGGAACATCAGGATATGGGAAGTTTTCCACAGGTCCGGGTAGTAGCTGGTGGACAGGACTACATTGTAGAGCCTGGTCAGGTGGAGAGGAAAGAGACAGGAGCTTCACGAAGGTGGCGGTAAGTGACACGATTGTGACCAGGAGCGGTGTTGCGTTTTGTGCAGAGTGTAGCAATGAGATCCTGTGTAGTGATAGGGGCATTGAGTTCCGTGTGTGCAATGTTGTCCAAGTACTGGAAACTAGGTGCGAGGGGAGGGACAGAGGTGTCAGTTCGATTGCGGACATCCGGGAAGAGGGAGTAATCGAACTGGGGATCGTCGGGGATGGAGAAGACATCAGAAAGGTAGGACGCAAAGTGATTGGCCTTACTAAGGGTGTCAGGGAAGGGGTGATCATCATGGAGAAGAGGATAGTAGGGGGAGGGTTTAGTTCCGGTAAGGCGACGGAAGGCTGACCAAAACTTGGACGAGTTTATAGGTAGGGTAGCATTTAAATGGGTGCATGTCTGTCGCCAGTCCCGGCGTTTCTTAGCCGCGAGCTAGTTTCTGATGTGTCGCTGGAGTTGCCGGTGGCGTCGTAGTGTGTCCA
Organism: Schistocerca americana; assembly: GCF_021461395.2. Taxonomy (NCBI): domain Eukaryota; kingdom Metazoa; phylum Arthropoda; class Insecta; order Orthoptera; family Acrididae; genus Schistocerca; species Schistocerca americana. The sequence continues at coordinate 463,209,187 of NC_060120.1, read as the reverse complement.
GGTCACGCGTGTGGAGGAAGGCACGGTAGAGACGGTGGGATTCACAGAGGAGGAGGATGGCCTGTGGGCGTAAGGTAGGACGGTGAGGGTGGATGGCGACAGTAGGGACGTGGGCCTCCATGGCCTCAGACATGGAGAAAGGAGGTGGCATGAGTAACATTGTCAGGGTGGTGGTAGGTGAAGGGGTGGCCTTCGACCTGGATGGAGAGGGTATCCCGGTAGGCATTCCAATCAGCATGGGAATAGTCATGGACGTACTTTGGGGGAGGGTCATTACGAGGGTCGGGGTGGAGGCGACGACCGTCTGAAACGGTGAGGAGGACAGGGAGATGGTCGCTACCAATGCGGTCCAGGACATCCACCGCTAAGCAGCCAAGGAGGTTGAGGGAGGATGACATCAGGAGTGGAGTTGGATTCGGGGTGGGTGTGCTGGGGAATGGGGACGAGGTCGCCTTCGAGGGTGGAGAGGAACCAATGCCACCGCCGTAACTGGGTGGCGGAACGATTATGGATTATTAACTCCGGGTACATTTTAGTTGATGTTAGAACGATTATTAGTGTTTCATGTTATATGTTTGTAGGTTATGAGTCGCTATTAGAAATATTATCTTCGCAGCTGCAACAGAAAGTGCGCGGAACTTCGCCACAGCACTGTTTAAGTAAAATGTTAACAACGTGCGTTTTTAAGTATGAAGTAATATGTAAACTGAGTACTGTAGGTTAAATTCGAAGCTTAATTTCTTGTGCTGCTCATATAACAGAATAAAGTGTACAGCCTTGTAATACAACAAAAAATCTATGTAATGTGACAGATTCGTTTACTCCTGTGCTGTAAAAGATACTACTGGGGAAAGTGTGAGTATGCTAATCCAAGTTTTATGTGAGATTTGGAAACTGCTCAATTTCTCCAGCTACAGCATGTTTATAACATATGAAGACATGCAGATCGAAAAGGTTGACAGTGTTACATTTCTGGGACTACAACTCGATAATAAATTCAGTTGGGAACGGCATACCACATTTTTTCACTCTATTATTTCATAAGGGAGCATATTCTGTGGTAACTCATCAAACGTAGCAAAAGTTTTTCGCATGTAAAAGCGTGTAATAGAAATCGTTTGTGGTATAAATTCAAGAACATCATGTAGGAACCTGTTCAAGGAACTTTGTATTCTAACCACTGCTTCCTAGTATATTTATTCCTTAATGAAATTTGTTACAAGCATTTCCAACCAATACCTCAATACATAATATCAGTACTAGAAATAGGAACAGCAATCTACATAAAGACCTAAAATCACTTAACGTGGTCCAAAAGGGGTCCAATATTCAGGAACATGCATTTTCAATAAACTGCCAGCAAGTCATCAACCATTAAAAACTTGGTTTCAGATAAAGCACGGTTTACAGTGTGTTTGAAAGACTTTATGATACAGAAGTGTCTGATTCCACCCATCGTCAATATGCCGGAAATGGCTATTTTAAGTGTGTCTATGACGTCACTACATACACATGGCAACAAACACGAAGATACATATAAATAAATCAATAACATCTCCCACCAATACCCACAACTAAAAGCACGAAAATTGGAATCGGACATTTCCCTTCACCAACATAGGTAAACCTCAGATGACGATACCAAAACATCAAATGTACAACTATGAAAATGGGAATCGGTCATTTCCAGTGACCTATATAGGTCCACCACAGCTACTGATACCAAAAAACCAACACCTACAACTGCGAAAAATAAAACCACAATCCCAAAAGTCCACAAATCAATCATCCCTACATAAATTAAATCACATTCAATACTCGATAAATACACAAAACATCACAGCTAGAAAAAAAGAATTAATTACCACCAGCAAATTCCGGCACTGCAAACTAGATCGGCCAGCCCCCTCTCCCTCCCCCCCCCCCCCCCCCCCCACACACACACACGCACAAAAACCAACTCATAAACACCGTGCCGTAATGACATTCACACACCACAACACCTTTTTACGTAGAAACAGACGGGTGGTATCGGACGCTTCCACTGACCCCTCCTTCTACTCTGTAGATGAATATCGTAACAGAGACTGATAGACCAGCTTAGGTAAAAATTCTGCTATATTTCAATTTTGACAGCACTTGGTTGCAACAGTCAAGATCAGGTATTCTGTGTATGACAAATTTATTAAAAGTGCGTAACTGTGTTTTATTCTGACGGTGTATCAATTCTGTAAATATTAGCAGTTACTGTAATATATTCACATATTTTGACAATCTCCTGACAAATGAGGAGGATAATAATTATTATATTCAACTGTATTATGTTATACTTCCTGACATCTTATTTGTCATTCGCGATGGCCAGCGGCTATTTCCGAAGGAGTACGTAAATATTTGTTCGCTCCAGTAACTATCCTCTCTGAAATATCACCGGGGTCTAAGACTGGAGTCACTGTGTCAGGAACACAGACACACAGTTATTCCATTACCAGCTTCCAGGTTACCTGTAATGGTAGCCCGATAACTGCCAGAGAGCGAGAACTGTGAGCCAATAACGATAACTGCCAGAGGAAAATACCGATCTCTGACAGTTATTTCCATAGTCACTCGAATTCCTTATTGTACCTCTCTTTATACAACCCGTCCAAGCTAAATTGACATATGAGGCAGTGGCTTAAGGGAACGACCGTACTTGTTAATGCCTGTACTGCAGCTCCTATCAGCCACTGCTCGGACATTAACTTTATTTAATTGTTTGTGCTAAAAGTAACGAAGACGCACGATATAGTGCACAGTTCTTATCAACAGATGGCGTGCAGTCTCACAGTTATCCCCATGGCCTATAGAACACCTTCCAAATGGTCTACCCTCTGCTTAGTTCCTAGCCAGATCTCCGATGAGTTGACGGGAAAGCGTAGTATGATCTTCGGTCAACAGATGGCGCGAGGCACTGTTGACATTAGACAGTTATTGAAATAACTGCCTGTATCAGAGGAACGGTTATCGCAGTAACCGTTACTTCTCATTAACCGGTTATTTCTATCAGTTACGTTATTTTTTGCCACCTCTAGTTCACCGTCACACTCCATCGTTCACCAGTGCCATCAACATCTTCAGTGTTTGTGCGTCGAGTCAACAGTTTGTAGTGTGGATTGTCATCGAGTGTGAACGGCTTCATGTTTTTTATGTTCTTGTGTCTACTGTTTTTCCCCGCTGTTTTGTTCCACCTCATGTGTATTCTTTGTTTTATCATTGTACTATCTTTGGCTGAAGAGCGGCGTATTGTGCTGCCACCAGCCTACCTGTTATTCTTCTCTTCTGTAGTGGTCAATCCAAGGATTGGTTTGCAACAGCTACAATGGCAGCTTGTCTCCATTCTGTGCGTCTTTCAGCTTTTCTCTTCATTTCTTTATAGGTGTTACATCCCACATCTTTCACGATTTGATCCATGTACCTCAGTCGTGGTCTTCCCCTTGGTCTTTTTCCCTCGACATATCCCTCTATGATTGTGTTCAGGAGTCTTTTATGTCTTAATAGATGGCCTGTAAATTGCACTCTTCTTTTAACAATGAAACTCCAGAAGCTTCTCTTCTCACCTGCTCTTTCCAGAACCACTTCATTTGTGACCTTGTCGATCCATTTTATTTTGAGCATGCGTCTATAGCACCACATTTCAAAAGAATTTAGCTTCTGCTGTTCCTCTGTCCCGAGAGTCCATGTTTCACATCCATAGCATGCCACACTCCACACATATGATTTCAAAAATCTTTTCCTGGTTTCAAGGCTGATGCTCTTAGATGTTAATATGTTTTTCTTCTTGTTAAAAGCAGCCTTTGCTTGAGCTATTCTACTTCTCACTTCTGCCTTGCTCCTTCCATCCCTGGTAATATTACTGCCCAGATAAGTAAATTTATGAACTTGTTCAAGCAGTTCATTGCCTACATGAACTTGGACTTTCACTTGATCTTCTTTGTCGCATGCCATTACTTTTGTTTTTGCTTTATTAATTCTCATATTATATTCTTCACCCATAGCTATCCATTCTATTCAGTAGGACTACAAGATCTTCTTCACTTTCAGCCAGGACAGCTATATCATCAGCATATCTTATCATATCTATTCGTTGGCCATGAATTACTACACCTGTCTGTGAATTTTCCCTTACTTTTTTCAGCGCCTCTTCAAGGTATACGTTAAAGATAACAGGGGATAGTGCGCAACCTTGCCGGACACCTTTCTGTATCTGCACCTCTTCTTATTTTGTCCGTCCACGGATAACTGCTGTCTCGTTTTTGTACAGGTTCCATATCATTTTTCTATCTTTATGGTCTATTCCTACTTTTTTGAGTATCTCAAACATCTTATCCCATTTAACATTATCAAATGCTTTCTCTACATCTATGAAAGCTATGTATGTTTTCAGGTTCTTATCTAGTCGTTTCTCTATTATTAGTTTTAGAGCAAATATTGCTTCTCTGGTTCCTCTATCTTTCCAGAATCCAGACTGGTCTTCGGAGAGCGTAGCTTCGACTTTTTGTTCTATGCATTTTAGGATAATTGAGGTTAATATTTTAGACATGTGAGTAACTAGGCTGAGTGTCCTATAATTTTCACATCTTGTAGCATTTGCCTTCTTTGGAATGGGGACCATAATGTTTTTCTCAAAGTCTGTAGGAATTTTACCCTGCTTGTACATGTTGAAAACAAGATTATACAACTCCTGATTCAGTTTTTCTCCTCCAGATTTCAGAAGTTCGGCTGGGATATTGTCTATACCAGGCGATTTGTTGTTTTTCAATTTTTTCAGAGCTAGTTCAAACTCTACCTTTAATATAGGTTCACCTATGTTGTGTGCATCTACTTCTGCTTCTTCTTCCATGATGTTTTCAGACAGGTCTGGTCCGCTGTACAGTTTTCCCATATATTGTTTCCATCTTCTTGCAACTTCATCATCGTCATCCAACATATTGCCATTTTCATCCATCACAGCCCTACATTTGTTTCTTCTGTCTCCAAAGCAATGTCTCACACATTTATAGGCCTTGTCGTCCGCCCCAGTAGCTGAGTGGTCAGCGTGACGGATTGCCGTCCTCTGGGCCCGGGTTCGATTCCCGGCTGGGTCGGAGATTTTCTCCGCTCAGGGACTGGGTGTTGTGTTGTGTTCATCATCATTTCATCCCCATCCGGCGTGCGGGTCGCCCAATGTGGCGCCGAATGTAATAAGACCTGCGATATGGCGGCCGGACCTGCCCCGCGAGGGGCCTCCCGGCCAATGACGCCAAACGCTCATTTCCATTTTCCATAGGCCTTGTCGATATTTCCCTTGCTCATGTTGTCCTCAACTGAAATACAGAGATCATCAAGGTATTTTTCTCTTGCTTGTTTTGCCTCTCTGTTGATTCTGTTTTTCAGACTCTTGTATTTCTCTTGGTCTTCCTTCTTCACAGAATTTTTTAATTTCCTTCTTTCTTCCATAATATTTAGTAGGTCATTAGTGATCCATTCCTTCCTTTTCTCTGTCCTTTCTTTTCCTATTACTTCTTCTACTGCTTCTAAAATACCAGTTTTTATTTTTTCCCAGCTGCTTTGGATGTCATTGTAGCCCTGTGTATTTGTTTTCTTGTCTGTTTCTAGTTGATAGTGCTTCAGTGTATTTTCGTTTTTCAGGTTTGTCAAATCCCATTTACATGTACTTCTTCTTTTAATGATCTTGAATTTTAGTTCAGTCGTCATCATAACTTTCCACATCACAGCCTGGATGTGATCTGCTGTCTTTAATTAGGTTTTTAAATCTTTGCTTCACTAATATGAAGTCAATTTGGTATCTGTTAATGTCACCAGGCATTTTCCAAGTATATCTTCTTCTTGGATGATGATTAAAGAAGGTATTTGTAATGCAAAGTTTATTTCTTTGGCAGAATTCTACAAGTTTATCCCCTCTTTCATTTCTTAATCGTAATCCAAAATTCCCTGCTACATCCTCTTCTTTACCTTCCCCAACAACGGCATTCATATCTCCCATGATGACAAGGTTTTCAGCTCCTTTTATTCTGCCAATTACTTCTTCAAGGTGGTCATACATCATGTCGATTTCATCATCCTCGTGCCTCGTAGTTGGCATGTATACTTGGATTATGATTGTGTCTCTTGGTTTAGTTCCCAATCGGACATAAATTATCATCTGACTATGTTGAACAAATCCTTTTACTCTTAACCCCATCTCTTTATTGAGGATAATTCCCACTCCTGCAATCCCGGGACTGTCTTGTGCTGTTTCAGTGTGTATGATTCTGTAATCCCCTGACCAAAAGTCGCCAGCGTTTGGCCATTTCATTTCTGAGACTCCCAGTACATCAATATCCATTCGTTTCATTTCCATTTTCAAGTTTTCCAGTTTACCACATTTAAGAAGTGAGTTGACGTTCCATGTTGCTATCCTTCTTACATTAATGCTTTTGGATTTTGGTATCTCTTTAGTTGTCCCCGCCCGGAGATCCGAATGGGGGACTATTTTACCTCCGGAGAATTTAACCAAAGGGCTTTCCATCATAAGCTGTTGATACTTGGGATACCCGCCCGGGTCTTTAATGGAGTGGTTTCCCGTTACCTTCTCCATCCTATGCCGTTGGCCACCTTGTGGCTCCTTCGCCTTTAGGAGCAGTTTCCCACCCCAAGGGCAAGAGAGTGCCCTTCCTTCTAGCCGCTCATCCGCCCTCCTAGAAGGCCGTTGGCACTTGATAGAAGGTAATCTCCTTATCCCGGGAGATATTCGGCTCAGTAGAAGTATAGGTTGGAAATGGAAGACCCCTAGCCCTGGAAACCTAATAGCGTCAGGGTCGGAAAAGAACAAGAGTTGGCCGAGGGTGGCCAAATACGAAAGATAAAAGTGAGGAGCCTGGCATAAGTAAGTAGAAGCAATGTCAGTACTCAGCTCGGGACCCCGTGGTCGCCAGCCACGTACTCACTAGGTGTGAGTCCCTGAAGGGACCTGTTATTACACTGTTTTTTTTCTTTATTCTGATTTTAATACCTGTTATTATACTGGTATTTTTTTTCTTTATTCTGATTTTAATACCTGTTATTATACTGGTATTAAAATCAGAATAAAGAAAAAAAAAGAAAGGTGACTAGCGTCACATGAGGCATACGTCAATGATGTGGCACCGAGGCCAACGAGGAATACAGGCCCCGGCGCCTGAACGTGACGTCACACTCGGCATCTTGTTTTGCTAGTGGAAGCAACGTGTGTGAAAGAGCGTTGCTATTTGTTGCGTTTGTTTTTCGTACTACAAAAGTGGAGTTTAACTAAGTGCATCAACAGAATATGTGTGTATATGTGTGGTGGTGATGCATCCACAATTTGTTATATTTACGGTGTTGTGTGCAAAACATTGAGAATTGTAAGCAAGGTGTGTTAACCTCAAATGCATCTTCGTTTACTACTTTACAAGACTCTAACCGTCTCTGTGTGTTTATCCTGACGTGATTTCGAGATCTTACACCTCACTGTATTTTCGAGGTAATGTATTGAAATACGGTTTCATTTTATTTCTAGATCTGGAACTCTTGAAATGCCACCTCGATGTAGTGTGTTCGGTTGTCGGTCGAATTATAATTCCGAAACAGAGATAACGACTACATTTTCTTTGCCATCTGACGAGAGTCGACGTGCACTGTGGCTTCGAAATATCCCAACAGACGTAACCAAACTAAAACGGCCAAATATTTGTGTAAAACACTTCGATGAATCGTGTAATTCGAGTGGACATAATTATGGACAGAGGATAACTGAAAGAATTTCCCAGAATAATCCCAAAACTTACCGAAAATGCTGTTCCAACTATTTTTCCCAACACTCCCTCATACTGTTCTAAGTCAACTACAAAAGTGAGACGTCTTGCTGATGTGGAAGACGATAATCTTAAAAAAGCTATGCAAGACAGTATTGAGTCAAACAACTTACACCTACAACAAAATTCACTTTCGTGTCTCAATGACATTTCTGTATTTCTAGAAGGCCAGAAAATTTGCAGCAACAGGTGGTCTGTGATTAGAGATGATGGAAAATTGCATATCTGCCTCTTGGGATTAGACAGGGGAATACCTTGTGTTACTGCATTCATCACTGTTAATAGTGATTTGAGCTTTAGAGTAAATGTTAGTGAAGGAATTCATTTTGCAATTAATGTATCCATCAGTGATGTGAAGAAATTAATTTCCATAAACGTTTTAGAAAATGTAATGTCAATGGTTGAGAAAGGGGAAATTTTGCCTAGTGCTACAGATAAATTAAACTGTGCTGTCAATTGCTTGCAGACTATCCCAAATTATGATGAAAATGCACAACTGAAATTTATTGTCGAACAACTCCATGTATCACAAATCTCAAGAAACAACAGACCCTATGGCAACAACACCATGATAGTGGCATGCTGCTTGTATGTACATTCTGTCAGTGCATACAGTGCCTTGAGGAAATGTGATTTAATGCTTTTACCCCACCCACGAACCCTGCAGAAACTAATTTGTAATTACCAGTTAGTCACTTCATCTGTTCAAACAAGTCCTTATTTAGAAAACAGGGTGGAATATTTAGAAAAACATGAGTTGTTAGTGTGTCTGTTGTTAGATGAGATTTATGTGCAACCACAACTTTCATTTAAATCTGGCTCAATACATGGGAGTAGCTTTTCTCATCCTGAGACGTGTGCCAAAACAGCACAGGTTTTTATGGTCTCTTCTCTTTTGTCTAAATATGTTGATGTTGTATCAATTATACCAGTAGCTAATATGACAAGTGAGGAGCTGAAATCTTTGATCAGTAATGTTCTGTGCATGGTGGAAAGAGAGGGCTTCAAAGTTGTTAGTCTAATAGTAGATAACAACAGTGTAAACAGGAAGGCATATGAACTGTTCACCCCCAGTAGAATTCTCCAACCCAGTATTGAACACCCTCTAGATTCTTGCAGGAAACGTTTTTGTATGTTTGACACTGTACACATCCTGAAATGTATCAGGAACAATTGGCAGACAAAAAGAAGTGTTAGGCCTAATAAAGTGTTACAGTTTCCTGACATGACTGATCATTCAGTAATATTGACAGCACAGTATAAGCATTTGGAGTTGATATATGAGAAGGAAAGAAACTCTAGTCAAATATGGCCACACACTATCAGCTAGAGTGCTGTATCCATCGTATATTCAGAAACAAAATATGAAATTAGCTTTGAAAATTTTCAATGATAATAACATAGCAGCTTTAAAACATGCAACAAAGGATATGCCTAATGTTACTGAGCACATAAATCAGACAGTGACTTTCCTTCAGGTGATTGTGAACTGGTGGAAGATTGTGAATGTTAGAAGTGTATTTGAAGGCCAGAGATTCAATGATCCTTACAGAGAAGCCATCAGGAAGACTACAGACAATCAGGTGACATTTCTAAATAATCTGTGTCATTGGCTAAAAGTTTGGAGAGTATCTGTACCAATAAGTGATGCTTTAACATCACAGACATTCCAGTCTTTAATATTAACAACTGAATCTTTTCTGCAGATAATTCCATACTTATTTGATGAGAAATATGACATTGACTACATATTGCTAGGAAAATTTCAAAGTGATGATTTAGAGGGCCGCTTTGGGTGCTACCGACAGTTGAGTGGGGCAAATTACTACATTAGCTACATCCAAGTTTTAGAAAATGAAAGAAAATTAAGATTAAAAAATGATGTACTGTTTGCAGCTCAAAATGATAATGTACACTTGAAACACATAATTCCTGCCCAACAGCAGCTGACTGTGGTATTAACATTAGCATTTTTTTCTGATATTATGGACATCACCTTTGGTATGGATGATGTTCCACCTAACGTGTTACCTATTTTGACATACATAGGAGGTTATGCAGCTAGGAAAGCCCTTCAGAAATCTAAGTGTGACAAATGTACTGAATGGTTGCAGCTGAACAGAGAAGTTGAGGTAGATTCTTCGTACAACTTTGTGAAGGAACTGGACAGGGGTATACCGACTTTGCCTACAGAGACAGTGGTGATCACAGTTGGAATAATGTGGCATACAGTCTCTCTGCTTGTGAATGACTTTATTCAGTAATTTATGCCACGTGGCAAACAGCTTTCCATTTCTCCGGAGATATGCATGTCAAAAGTAGTGAAAGCAGTGGATAATGCTGAATGTATGTGTTTGCTTCACAACACATTGTTAAGCAAACTGGAATATGTATCTGTCCATGTGGTAAGGCCGGTATTACACTATCAAATTTCTTTGTCAAAGATTTGATCAAAGATGTGATCAAATATTCCGTCAAATAAATTTGACAAAGATCTTTGACGTAGTGCTAGAAGGGGTATTACACTGTCATCAAATTTTTCGTCAAAGTTCAAGATGGCTGACAACAACTTGTTATTAACCGCAGCAGTTGTACGTATCGCAATTGCATTTTGTGCACATGCGGAAAAGCAGTGGGGGAAAAAAAAGGAACCATACATACGAGGTTGGCAGTCTTAAATTCCTGGGATTACAACTTGATAATAAATTGATTTGGGAGGAGCACACCACAGACCTGCAGAAACGCTTTAACGAATCTGTACTTGCAATTCGAGTTTTAGCAGACATAGGCAACATAAAAATGAAAAAGCTTGCATACTTTGCCTACTTTCATTCCATAATGTCATATGGTATAATATTTTGGGGTAAATCTTCAAGGTCAAACAAAAGTTGTCAGAGTGCAAAAGTGTGTAATACGTATTATTTGTGGAGTAAATTCACGGATGTCCTGCAGAAATCTCTTCAAAGAACTGGATATACTAACTACTGCCTCTCAGTATATTTACTCCTTAATGAAATTTGTCCTAAAAATATATCTCATTTCCAACAAACAGCTCAGTTTATACATACAATACCAGGAACAAAAATGATCTGCACAAGAACTTAAAAGCACTTAAGTTCAAAATGGGGTCCACTACTCAGGAACACTCATTTTCAATAATTTGCCAGCAAACATAAAAAATTTAGTTACAAATAAAGATCGGCTTAAAAGGAGCCTGAAAGACTTACTAGTGGCCAACTCCTTCTACTCCATTGACGAAATTTTTAATAGAAAAAACGATTTATTGTATTTATTCATACTATTAGTATTGTTATTTCACCTTTAAAAAAATTGACATGTTCCACATCCAAGAGGATCTCCTCAGCACGGATCTATGGAACGAAAAACTAATCTAATCTGGGTGAAGCCGTGGGTTTTACGACGACACGATAAAAGCATTCAACAAAACTTGTTACATGAGCTTACAGTGGAAGATGTCAAGTCGTACATCAATTACTTAAGAATGGATGAGCATACATTTCTGTATGTGCTCAGTGAAGTGTATCCTCATATCACAAAGCACAATATTCACTTAAGAACTGCTACATCTTCAGAAAACAGGCTCACTGTAACACTCTGATTCCTTGCTACAGGAGAGGGTTAGGTCAGGTCAGGTCAGATCAGGTCTCCAATCTCCTTAATCTATTTTTGTATTCAGAGTGCATCACGCTGTAAAGCGCCTCATCAGCTTCATACAACTCTATTAATTTTGTAGTTGTTGGCACACACCAATTGTATTTACCGGCAATATTTATAAAAACACTACAGACGACAGAACGCTGCAGCGATGCTAGCGCTCCATGTGGTAACATGTCACATTGCAGTGAACAGAAGACAAGCGATTTCTTTGATCAAATCTACAGCGAGGCCCTAGATTTGATCAAATATTGGACGACATTTGACAAAGTTCCTATTACACCATCAAATACCTTTGACAAAGATTTTTGACAAAGATATTTGACAAAGAAATTTGATAGTGTAATATCGGCCTAAGAAATGAAAGAGGAAGCTGTCTGGTAGAATTTTGCACAGAGCATAACTTAATCATAGCTAACATTTGGTTCAAGAATCATAAAAGAAGGTTGTATACATGGAAGAATCCTGGAGATACTAAAATGTATCAGATAGATTATATAGTGGTAAGACAGAGATTTAGGAACCAGGTTTTAAATTGTAAGACATTTCCAGGGGCAGATGTGGACTCTGACCACAATCTATTTGTTATGAACTGTAGATTAAAAATGAAGAAATTACAAAAAGGTGGGAATTTAAGGAGATCGGACCTGGTTAAACTGACTAAACCAGAGGTTGTACAGAGTTTCAGGGAGAGCAAAAGGGAACAATTGACAGGAATGGGGGAAAGAAATACAGTAGAAGAAGAATGGGTATCTCTGAGGGATGAAGTAGTGAAGGCAGTAGAGGATCACGTAGATAAAAAGAGGAGGGCTAATAGAAATCCTTGGGTAACAGAAGAAATATTGAATTTAATTGATGAAAGGAGAAAATATAAAAATGCAGTAAATGAAGCAGCAAAAAGGAATACAAATGTCTCAAAAATGAGATCGACAGGAAGTGCAAAATGGCTAAGCAGGGATGGCTAGAGGACAAATGTAAGGATGTAGAGGCTTATCTCACTAGGGGGTAAGATAGATACTGCCTACAAGAAAATTAAAGAGACCTTTGGAGAAAAGAGAGCCGCTTGTATGAATATCAAGAGCTCAGCTGGAAACCCAGTTCTAAGCAAAGAAGGGAAAGCATAAAGGTGGAAGGAGTATATAGAGGATCTATACATGGGTGATGTACTGGAGGACAATATTATGGAAATGGAAGAGGATGTAGATGAAGACGAAATGGGAGAGATAATATTGCGTGAAGAGTTTGACAGAGCACTGAAAGACCTGAGTCAAAAGAAGGCATCGGGAGTAGACAACATTCCATTAGAACTACTGACTGCCTTGGGAGAGCCAGTCCTGACACAACTCCACAATCTGGTGAGCAAGCTGTACGAGACAGGTGAAATACCCTCAGACTTCAAGAAGAGTATAATAATTCCAGTCCCAAAGAAAGCAGGTGTTGACAGATGTGACAATTACCGAACTATCAGTTTAATAAGTCATAACTGCAAAATACTAATGCGAATTCTTTACAGACGAATGGAAAAACTGGTAGAAGCCGACCTCGGGGAAGATCAATTTGGATTCCGTAGAAATGTTGGAACACGTGAGGCAATACTGACCTTACGACTTATCTTATGAGGGAACCTCCCCATCGCACCCCCCTCAGATTTAGTTATAAGTTGGCACAGTGGATAGGCCTTGAAAAACTGAACACAGATCAATCGAGAAAACAGGAAGAAGTTGTGTGGAACTATGAAAAAAAATAAGCAAAATATACAAACTGCGTAGTCCATGCGCAAGATAGGCAACAACAAGGATAGTGGAAGCTGAGAAGTGCCGTGGCCCCGTGGTTAGCGTGAGCAGCTGCGGAACGAGAGGTCCTTGATTCATGTCTTCCCTCGAGTGAAAAGTTTACTTTCTTTATTTTCGCAAAGTTATGGTCTGTCCGTTCATTAATTGACGTCTCTGTTCACTGTAATAAGTTTAGTGTCTGTGTTTTGCGACCGCACCGCAAAACCATGTGATTAGTAGACGAAAGGACGTGCCTCTTCAATGGGAACCGAAAACATATTGCCCACGAAATACATCTCACTTATTTAATGCACTCTCGTCCAAAGTAGCGAACAGTCAACTGCCAGCCAGGGAGCCTCGTTAGCAGGAATACTCTCTCTTCTGTGCGCTGTAG